>NC_053022.1:263704484-263853221 GCF_003073215.2 Triticum urartu
CCGCCCGTGACACTCTCACGTAATAATGAGTGGGGCTGTACATGCCCCGGAGTCTCCGGAGTGCCGCCCTTGGGCCTCGGGGGCTCCCGCCCACGCCCAGTGGCAGCACTTAGCCCCGCGCTGGTGAGAAGACGTCGAAGACTAGAATAGGTACCGGACGCGGGTTTTTCATTTGCTTTCTGCAGTTGGCTTGTTCGTTCTTGTTTGAAGTTTTACTGGAGCTATTGTCGTCCCAGGCTTGTGACTCTTTATCTTTTCCACTCACTTGCCTCGTTTTCTCTCGCAAATCTCGCGAGGGAGGTTCGCGGGTGCCCTCGTGAGTGTTTTCTGCCCCGATCGTTTGAAGCTTTCCTATCCGGGTCCGCTGTGGGAGCACCCCTCCCAGTCCGTGCCCCACGGGCATCACGACACGAGCGCAGGACTACACCTCCGCTGTGGGAGCACCCCTCCCAGTCCGTGTCCGATTGCCCCCACCACCAGACCGAAGGCTACTCCTCCTGGTAATCCTTGCAGGACATGAAGCGCGCGGCGAGGCCTCAGCCTCGGGAGGCGAGGACCGCATCAAGCCCCACTGAGCTAAATAATTCCCGCACATGGGCACGCGGCGCGGAAACATAGCACAGAAATAGCGGAAGCAGCACGATGATTAACAGCAACAGTTCTAACACGCCCCCGCGGGGCCCTACACTACCTTCTTTTTCTGCGCAGGGAAAGAAGAAAAACAAAATGGGCACGAATTGCTCGGCACCAACTTGCGGTGAAAGCTCGAGCTGCCTCTGGGGGCTCAGGCCTCCTCTCGCTTCACCGGGGCGCGACGGCGGGCTGACCCACTACCTTCACCCAGGCGGGCGCTACGGCGCGGGGGCTGGTCGCGGCCACCGCTGGAGGAGCTGCTGCCTGAGAGAGAGTCGCCGAAGCTTGGCGAGCCCCGAGCGCCGCTGCCTACACGCCTGCCATCGTCTTCATCTTGGTCAGCACCAGAGCTAGGCAGGCGGCCGCAGTCATCGTCTTCGGGGTAGCACCCAGCGCGGCGACCGTCTTCCCCGAACACCCTCACATAGAGGGTGGCGTCGCCATCGAATTTGAAGTGCAGGGTGCACCGCCGGCTCAGGCCGCGCGCACGGGAAAACGTTTGCCAGCCGCAGGTCAGGACTGCATTCCCAGAAGCGGAGACCTCCAGCGAAGCCCAGGAGGCCCTGCTGCAGCAACCATCTGCCTGAAGCCAGAGGCCGCCCCAAGCACCGGCCGGCAGTTCACCTATGAAGAAATGGGGGAGCTGGAGCCAGGTGCTGGTCGGGTCCGCCGACCACACGACGAACTTCGGCAGCACCTCCGCCGAGCGAAAGCGCGGCCTAGGGGGCCTCGCGGCAACGGCGTGCCTCCCATCGGCAACCGGGTGCTCACCACCGTGCAGGGAATCGCCTCCATGGCCACGGGAAGCCACTACGGGGACTGCTGGTGCTTGCGAGGGCGGCCCCGGCCGCGCTTGGTCGGTGGGGAGTCTGGCCCTGCCGGACGAGCTTTTCCTTTCTTCGCGGCTGAGAATCTCTTCG
Organism: Triticum urartu; assembly: GCF_003073215.2. Taxonomy (NCBI): domain Eukaryota; kingdom Viridiplantae; phylum Streptophyta; class Magnoliopsida; order Poales; family Poaceae; genus Triticum; species Triticum urartu. Next base: position 263,706,038 of record NC_053022.1, read on the forward strand.
GCGGAGCCATGGGAATGGTGAGTAGCCAAGAAGAAGAAAAGGAGTAGCAGGAAGGGATAAGCTAACGAGGCTCGCACAGCCCCGTACTTATAGCTGGAGAAGGCCAACCGCCGACCACCACGATCACAGGTAATCATGACCCATTTCTCTGCATGCAGAGACTTGTCAAGTCATGTGGTTGCCGAGGCATCATGTGGAAGCGCATACGCCCACATCCAATCTGTCGCCACGTGGCGCCTAAGGCCACAGGCTATTGGGGACCGTGGCGCTTCGCGCTTGCCCCTTTGCTTCTCTGCTAGGCCCAGCCCGGGCGCGCCTCGGGCCCGGGGCTACTGTCGGCGTTCTGGGAACGGGGGTCCCCAGACTTGCCTTCCTGCGGCCTGCGGCGTTGCTCATGTGGGGGCCCAGTGCGGCCCAGCTTCATCAGCTCAAACTCAAGACCCTCGCGAGGGGCCAAGCCCTGCGGGGTGGACGACAGGAAGCTTCCTCATGAGCAGCCTCATCAGGCAGGCTCACGAGGAGGCGGAGAGATCAAGGCAGGGGCACCTCGCGAGGAGCCCGTGACGCAAGCCATGACGATCGAGATCAGGCGGGCGCCAGGCGGGCGCTGGCCCGTGCAGTTTCCTTGTTTCCCCTTCGGTGCAAATGGAGCAAGCACAGTCCAAGGCATCGGGCAAAGGTTACCATTCTGGTGCAACGAGACCAAGACCAGCAGAGCAGCAGGACGGAGGTCACCATGGAGCCCAAGACGGCGTCATCACCAGTGCTTTTGGCAGCCGAAGACCACCTTTGGCCAGGATAACTTGTACTGGATGTTCCCCTTTAAAATGGCCAATTGGTGGCGCCCTTCCTGCTCACATGTTGGGAAGAGGACCAGGGCCTCTATAAGTAGGACTAGCCACCATAGAGGGAGGGGGATCCAGACCGAGTAGAACACACCGCACCAGCTCAAGAACACCTCTTGTGAGGCCGTTCTTCCCATGTATTGTTCATCATCAGCCCCTGAGGCAATCCACCACACCACACACTGGAGTAGTGTATTACACTACATCGGTGGCCCGAACCAGTATAAACCTCGTGTCCCTTGAGTGTTCTTCTCTCCGGCCTAGATTTCTTGCGAGTCATAGAAGCGCGAGTCGGTAGGGGAAAGATCTCCGTGCGCACCCCAGAGTTCGAACCTTAAGAGTCTGCCGGAACCCGAAATCCGATACGGGCAGAAATTTTCATCGAGGCGATCGGAACCTTTTGGTGATTCAGACGGAACCTTATGTAGATGTGCTCGGAACTTTTCAATAATCTGGCTAGAACCTTCTGACGAGCCGGCGGAACCTTTTGGTGATTCAGAGGGAACCTTAGGTCAAAGTGCTCGGAACTTTTCTATAGGCTAGAACCTTCCGACGAGCCGGCGAAACCTTTTGGTGATTCAGACGGAACCTTTCCTCGAGCCGGTCGGAACTCTTTTGAGAACCGGCCGGAACTCTTCAATGAGCTGAGCGGAACTTCTCGATCCCTGGGATAGCGTCCCCCAAGAACCCAACACTACCGTGCGTGAGCCCCACAGTGGGCGCCAACTGTCGTGGAATTGTCACAACAGATGTCCTAGTGTGAGGACTTAGTCACGAGGCCAACACATCTATGTGGTAGATTGAGAGGGGTTGAGTGGGACGAGAGACGCAGGGCGGATCAACACACAAGACAAGGGTTTAGACAGCTTCGGTCCCCGGGAAACATCATCCAGAATAGCCCTACATGCTGTTTGTGGCTAGGTCTCATTATGATCATGAAGGAGCCGACGTAAACCGGCTCTCCTAGTTGTGTCTAGCCCTAGAGATTGTTTCTTCTTACTTGTTGCTCGTCCCGCTTTGGGGAGCCCTGCCCCTCCTTATATAAGTTAGAGGGGCGGGTTACATGTGGAGTCCTATTAGGACTAGGACTAATCTACCTTCTAATACAAACCGGATACAAGTCCAGGTCTTAACTCCTTGTAAGATAAATGTTCCTCACACCTTTCCTCGTAAACCAGCCCACCATAACATGAGCCGACCTTCTAGGCCTTGGGCCTTGTCATCCATCTGAAACACGCACCAGATCACCAATGAGTCTTCAGGCTCGTGAATCGTCATACCAGTGAACCGCCAGACACGTAAGTCGCCAATCCTCTAGCGGGTTACCAATGAAACGCCAAGTCCGGCCGGGTTATACTTCCGGCCGGTTTACGCCGCGGGGTATATCCCTGACACACAGAATACTTGAAGGATTTATAGCAGAGTGTAATCACACACTTAATATATCGATAGTCTCAAAAGAGAACTTATTACAATAATATGGCTTAAGGCCATCTAAGTAAGATAACATCGGAAGGCTTCAAAGATAAAGTGAGTCCATCAACTCCAACGGCATAGTTGAGTGCACGACAATGACGTGGCACACCTTACTATTCATCTGAAAAGTCTGCAACATAATACGTTGCAGCCCGAAAATGGGCCAGCACATGGTATATGCTGGCAAAATAATACTGTAGTGCAATGAACAGGTAATAACTATAACTATATGCATATATGACTGGTGGAGGCTCTACGGTTAATATGTTTTTGCGAAAAGCCAATTTTTTCCTACAACAAAGGAATATGTTTTGTTTAACTATCATGGTAGTTGATAAACATTGAGATGGTTCCTCCAACTCAATCCCAGTTAAAAGTAATTAACAGCCCAACAAAATTAATTAAGAGTGATGAGATCAAATCAATAATTCAAGTACCAGATACTCAAGATGTCCGTAACCGGGGACACGGCTAACCATGATTAGTTTATACACTCTGCAGAGGTTTGCACACTTTTCCCCACAAGACTCGATCTCCTCCGTTGGATTTCTCGCACTTCATGGTGTTTGAGAAACTGATGACTGAGACACAGTCTTTCCGAAGAGGTCCCCTTAACCGATAGATAGGTCGGTACACCTACAATCCCCTACATCTGCTAGCCCATCATGGAAAGGATTCCCACAACTTACTCAACTATGCCAGAGCCCATAATGGCTTGTGGCTGCACACGGAAGTTTCCAGCATGAATAATCTTATGATCCCATTAGCCTGGGTGGAAAACCGTAGGATGATCACACGGGTACTCCGGTATATCCCAGGACAGCTCTGGATTGCTCTAGGTGCCCGGAAAACCACTGGGTACTCCAGGTTGCCTCAACCAATCCACCAAGATGTGTATTAAAGTAGCCATCTTAAGTTAACCATTATTTAACAACTCTCACATATGTCATGGATACACTCAACCAAACCACGTCTACAAGCATAGCATAGCGGTATAAGCATAACATAGAAGTAACTTCCAAGGTTTGATATAAAAAGGGCAATAGGTTCTTCCTCATCATCTACTTCCCAAAATCCACAAGTTATCAATCCTACTCATGCAATGTTTGAGGACTGGGCTAATGCATAAAAACTGGTAATAAAGCGATATGATCAAAGTGTTACTTGCCTTGCTGACGATGTGCAAACCCTAGATACTCATAGTAGCACGCTTCACACTCCAAAAATTCTATCGCAAACAAACAATGGCATACATAAGCACCCAAGCATAGATGCACGGGTAAAACTCAGATAAGAAAGTCCAAACTAAAAGTTCAAATGAAGAGCTTCGATTTGCAAAAAGAATCATTCAAATCGGAGCTACGAAACTCAAACTACGATCAAAAAAAAAATTTGAAATCAAATCTGCTTGAAACCAAATTTTTTAATTTATCAAAATCATGTTCAAGTTGGTTAACTGGAAAGAGAGCTTCGAGACAAAGATTTTGGCGTTCGTTTCACTGTATTTGGACAAACGGTTAAAAAGTTGCGGGCGTTTGAAGACGAGGGGCTAATCTATGATAAAAATAATCGCGGATAGGTCCTTGGTCGGAAATAAAATAAAAAGAAAAGACTAACATACGAACGTTCGCTAGCAGGGACGAAAGAATGAACATGTTCACGAACAAAAGCGATCGGACGAACGTCCGCTAAATAGAAAAACCAGAGAAAACCGAGTAAACCCTAACCCTAAAAACCGATCTAGCTCAAAACCGAAAAAAAACCGGCGGCGGTTTTTTTAATGATTCGCGGCGGCGGGTCAACGGCGGCGGGCGGCGGATCTGGCGGGGCTGTGGCGGGGCGGGACGTCGTCGGCGGGCGGCGCGAGGTGGCGGCGTCAGCGCGGTGCGGCGGCGGCGGCGCGGCTGCTGCTGCGGCTTGGGGGCGGCGGTGGCTGGCGATGTGGGAGGAGGAGGCCAGGGCGGCTGCATATAAAGGGGCCCCGGGGGGTCCGACTTGGGCAAGGGGGTGCACGGGGCGGCGGCGATCCGGACTCCTCGCCCGAGTCCGGCGCGAACATGGGCGTGGCGCGAGGCAGCGGGGCGTTGTGCCGAGGCCTGGCTCCCAGCTGGGCCGGCCTAGTTCGGCGCACGACTTTAAAAAACAATAAAAAATTCCGCTGAAGAAAAATCCTAAATAAATATAAAAAATTCTAAAAATGCTAAAACCAATTTTCGCCGTCTAAATAAAATATTTGGAACGAGGTGAACATTTTTCTGGCCTAATTATGCAGTTTTGAAAAATGCATATTTTTCTAATTCAAATAAAATCAAGATAAAATTCCAAATAAAATATTTATTTAATTTTAATATTTTTCCTCAATATTCCTCTCAGATTTTGGAGAAGTCATTTTATCTCCTCTCATTATTTTAGTATTGGAAATATTTCGAGAGAAAAATTATTAAAATCAAAGTGATCCTCTTTTCAAATTTGAGAAAATTTAAATATGAAAATAAATGAAATCTCCAACTCTCTCCTTGGGTCCTTGAGTTGCTTAAGATTTCTAGGATCGCAACCAAAATGCAAATAAAATATGTTATGCATATGATGATCTATGTATAACATCCAAATTGAAAATTTGGGATGTTACACATACATGGATCTCATCCCATATTTCATGGCCTCAAGCCATTTTGCGGAATCTGGGCTCATCATCGCTTGCTCATAGTTCGTAGGTTCGTCATGGTCAAGTAAAATGACTTCCAGAACAGGATTACCATACCACTCTTGTGTGGATCTTACTTTGGTTGACCTATGAGGTTCGGCAGTAACTTGATCAGAAGTTTCATGATCATCATCATTAGCTTCCTCACTTACTGGTGTAGGAATCAATGGAACTTATTTCAGTGATGAACTACTTTCCAATAAGGGAGAAGGTACAATTGCCATGTGAAATTCTACTTTCCTCCCATTCACTTCTTTCGAGAGAAACTCCTTCTCTAGAAAGGATCCATTCTTAGCAATGAATATCTTGCCTTCGGATCTGTGATAGAAGGTATACCCAACAGTCTCCTTTGGGTATCCTATGAAGACATATTTCTCCGATTTGGGTTCGAGCTTATCAGGTTGAAGCTTTTTCACATAAGCATCGCAGCCCCAAACTTTAAGAAATGACAACTTGGGTTTCTTACCAAACCACAGTTCATAAGGTGTCGTCTCAACGGATTTAGATGGTGCCCTATTTAATGTGAATGCAGCCGTCTCTAAATCATAACCCAAAACGATAGCGGTAAATCAATGAGAGACATCATAGATCGCACCATATCTAATAAAGTGCGGTTACGATGTTCGAACACACCATTATGTTGTGGTGTTCTAGGTGGCGTGAGTTGCAAAACCGTTCCACATTGTTTCAAATGAAGTCCAAACTGATAACTCAAATATTCACCTCCACGCTCAGATCGTAGAAACTTGATTTTCTTGTTACGATGATTTTCCACTTCACTCTGAAATTCTTTGAACTTTTCAAATGTTTCAGACTTATGTTTCATTAAGTAGATATACCCATATCTGCTCAAATCATCTGTGAAGGTGAGAAAATAACGATATCCGCCGTGAGCTTCAATGTTCATTGGACCACATACATCAGTATGTATGATTTCCAATAACTCTATTGCTCGCTCCATTGTTCCAGAGAACGGAGTTTTAGTCATCTTGCCCATGAGACATGGTTCGCAAGTACCAAGTGATTCATAATCAAGTGATTCCAGAAGTCCATCAGAATGGAGGTTCTTCATGCGCTTTACACCAATATGACCTAAACGACAATGCCACAAATAAGTTGCACTATCATTATCAACTCTGCATCTTTTGACTTCAATACTATGAACATGTGTATCACTACTATCAACATTTAGTAAAAATAGACCACTCATCAAGGGTGCATGACCATAAAAGATATTACTTATATAAATAGAACAACCATTATTCTCTGATTTAAATGAATTACTATCTCGCATCAAACAAGATCTAGATATAATGTTCATGCTCAACGTTGGCACCAAATAACAATTATTTAGGTCTAAAACTAATCCCGAAGGTAGATGTAGAGGTAGCATGCCGACGACGATCACATCGACTTTGGAACCATTTCCCACACGCATTGTCACCTCATCCTTAGACAATCTTCGCTTAATCCGCAGCCCCTGTTTCGAGTTGCAAATGTTAGCAACTGAACCAGTATCAAATACCCGGGCACTACTGCGAGCATTAGTAAGGTACACATCAATAACATGTATATCAAATATACCTTTCACTTTGCCATCCTTCTTCTCCACCAAATACTTGGGGCAGTTCTGCTTCCAGTGACCAGTCCCTTTGCAGTAGAAGCACTCAGTCTCAGGCTTAGGTCCAGACTTGGGTTCCTTCACTTGAGCAGCAACTGGCTTGTTGTTCTTCTTGAAGTTCCTTTCTTCCCTTTACCTTTTTCTTGAAGCTGGTGGTCTTGTTGACCATCAACACTTGATGCTCTTTCTTGATTTCTACCTCCGCAGCTTTTAGCATTGCGAAGAGCTCAAGAATCGTCTTATCCATCCCTTGCATATTATAGTTCATCACGAAGCTCTTGTAGCTTGGTGGCAGTGATTGAAGAACTCTGTCAATAACACTATCATCAAGAAGATTAAGTCCCAGCTGAGTCAAGTGGTTGTGGTACCCCGACATTCTGAGTATATGTTCACTGACATAACTATTCTCCTCCATTTTGCAGCTGTAGAACTTATTGGAGATTTCATATCTCTCAATTCGGGCATTTGCTTGAAATATTAACTTCAACTCCTGGAACATCTCATATGCTCCATGACGTTCAAAATGTAACAGCCTGGATTTTGGCCCTTTTCTTTTTCTTTTAATTTAATTGGTTTTTGCTCTGTTTTTTCTTTTTGGAGTGGTTCTGTGGCCTTGTCACTTGGGAAATCATCTTAATTTTCTCTGCCAAGTGGCTCATCATTCTCAAAACCTTGCCAAGATCATGTCACTCCACTCCATGACCAAACCCTAATTTCTTTCTCTAGGGAAAATTCCTTTTTCTATTAAAGGAATAACCCTATCTACCCTAGGTTGTGAAGCAACCTATATTCCTGCCCATCCAAAAATCCCCAAATAATTCTTATAATTTTTTTGGGTCATATATTCCTCAAATATGGCAAAATATTTCATTAGCCATATTTCTCATCATGCTCAATAAAATCATTTTATATTCTGTTCTAAATGGCACATTGTGAGGCAAGTGCTATTTATCTTTGCCCATTTGACCCCAAACGTTTTGGACATCTTTTCCTATCCAAATAATTGCCCTGTGGCAAAATTCAACTTTATTTGCCTAGCCAAACTTCCTCAGTGATTTTTCAAAGTTCCTATCTGAGGGAAGCCTTTGTGAAGGAAGTGCTAGGTACGGTTAGCCAAATGAGTTGAAATTTTGCAAACTCCTTCATGTGCTCATATTAGCACACTCCTTAAAATTTCAGCCCCATCCAATCATCTATGTGAGCATAGGATCAAATCTTTGCTTCTGGTAAAATTTTCAGGTTGTGAAGCAAGTGCATTTTATATTGCTTCAACAATCCTGATAAATTACCAGGTTGTTCTCCTACCCAAATGACTTCTCTCCACCAAATTTGGCGCCATTTAACCTAGCCAATGTTTCTCTAGAATTCTTGCAACATTCTGGTCAGTGAAGATGTTTGTGAAGCAAGTACCACTTTGGCTTATCCATTTGGTATGAAATTTTTACAGCATCTTAATATGGCCAAATCATTAGGCCTTACCAAATTTCAGCTCAAGTTGATGCTTCATCAGGGTGCATCATACTAATCTAGTTTGTGGACCAATTTATGTGGTTGTTAAGCAACTACATTAAATCTTGATCCAAATCCCCTCGAAGTTACCAGGATAAAAGTCTTTCTTACCCTAAACCTACCAGACAACTCCATTGCTCCCAATCACTTCCTGTTGATCAGCAATACACGACCAAGTTTACTACAGTAAACTTTAGAGGGTAATTACCATTCAACCGGAGCTCTTTTCACTGATCTACCGCCTTAGTTGTAACCTCCCCTAGATGAACTATGCACTAGACAATGTTTGCAAGCCTTTGGCACTTTATCCTCGCCAGCTCAGGCGGCCACCACCTCTCTGGCATGCCATGGCCGTGTCCAGGATGGATTCTAGCTCCGGCCCCTCTCCCTCTCGTCGTCTTCGAGCTCGTGAGCCTGTCCAACAGCTATCCCGCATCGTCGCCGTCCTCCTAGAGCCTTCTCCCCCACCATCAACCCCTCCGTCAGTGCTCGTCTCCGCCCACCCATGGGCGCACTATGGTCGACCGAGGCTTTAATGGTGTTCGACCGCTTCTCCTCTGCGCCCTCGGCCCCCCTTCCCCTATGCGCCTCTGTAGCTTGTCTGTTGCCTTCCTCGTCGCCTTCCTGCACCCTCCCGTGCTCGCTGAGCTTGTCAGAACCTCGGCCGGACGTGCACGGAGGCCTCCTGCACGGCATCCTCGCCCCGCCTATAAAATGGCCAGCCCCGAGCCACTTGAAGCATCCCAAGCTCCACCCCCTCTTCCCAGAAACCTCCCGAGCCTCTCCCCTGAGCTCGAGCTTCTCTCCTTGCCACTCATCACCACCATGGCCGATGTCTCTGTCCGCTTTGATTCCGGCAAGCCGGACCACCTCCCTCTGTTCCACCACCAACCGCAATCCTCACCACGCCCCTGGACTCTCCCTGTAGCTCCACGCCTCCTCTCCATGGCCATGGTTCCTTGCCCATCTTCGCCGAGTCCTCCGTCCACCGCAGGCAACTCTGCCACAGCTCCCGCCCTCCACGGTGAGCGCAGAGCCCCTGGGTGGACGCGGCCCTCCATCCCGATCTCGCCGGTAGCCCAAGCGCGGCGAACGGTGACCGGAGCTGGCCAGGCGAGCGCCGGTGTCGGCGGCCTCTCTCTGTCCCACGGGCGATCGCTGGAGAGAAGAAGAAGGCATTGACCCATCCCTGTAGGCCCCACCACCCATGGGACCCACCCGTCAGCCGCTCTGGGTGTTGACCCACGCGATGCTGACGTGGATAAGTGGCCACGTACCCGCCAGAATGCGTTTTCCAGGTTATAAGGCGTGTTCCCGTGCTTCCTTAGAACAAAATATGTTTTCCTGATTCGAAAGCGAACTTTGCCTCTGTTTTGGCTAAGAATACGTTTTCTGCTTGTAGAAGGCGTATTCCAGTGAAAGGCGCTTTCAGTTTTTCTATCAAGGGCCTGTCTGTGAGGATTTGATTACAAATAGGTCCCTGGCAGAAAAACTATCATATCTTTTTGATCCTAACTCCAAATGAGGTGATTCCAAAGCCCACCTCTTTGTTTCGTCGAGCCCGTTCTGTTGCTAACATTTTCATGATGTTTTGACACTCTAAAAATGACATTTTTGCCCTTGCGCGTAAACAGCCCCTCTGAGAGAGAACTGTTTCTGGCAAACCTTTCCGCGGCTTCACCACACTTCTCCCCGGTGTATTCTTCATCCCCAGGCAAGCCACAACCACCATTTTCATGATAGTCATGCAGTAGTATTGGTTTTCAACTTGAATCTTTAATAACTATATGTTTGTTTTTCTACTGCTGTCGTAGTTTCAGTCATGCTTGTGGATCGATGATTATAGTCATGCTATGTTTCTTGCACCTTGTTATCATGCACTACTTGTTAGTATTACTTTCATATTGCTATGCTTGATAGTAGTACATGTTGGGTTGGTCATGTTCTTCGGTGCATGACTAACGTCGGTTACCGAGTACTGTTAATATGCATTGTTTCTATACTGCTAGTTGGTTAAGTGTTTACTTGGTAATGTTATTGATGAGTTCTTGCATGTTATTTATGGTTGATGATAATGGTCATGTTATGCTATGAGTAGTGTTGTACTTGTAATATTCATGCTCATCATTATTCCATGCTCAGTTGGATATGGTTCATTGTTGATATGGTGGATAGTTATGTTGTACCCTCATGCTTATGTTGATATCATGCTCATGCATTGTAATTGCATCATGTTATTTTATCATGGCTCGGCATATTTGCATTCAAGTTTAACTGGATTAAATTGAACTTGAACACCTATTGGCTGAGTCATGGTGCCACCATATCGAACTGACCAGTGCAACCACGCTTACCTTTATGGGAAGGTCCTAACTGGGTCTATTGTCGTGCCTCTCGCCGGTGCCTCCAACGAGGGAAGGTTATGGGCACGCGCTACCCTGATCAGGTAGGCGGACATAAGCCTTGTGTGCCTGTTGTTGTTATTATGGATCCGATCCCCGTGAGGGACGTTTTGGCCACGAAGGTGGCCGTTGTGTCTTTGGTAGACACGGGGCCACCCAGGACTAGCCCAGTGGGGAGTGAGCCGGAGTGGCCAGGAGAGTGTCATGGCAGTAGATCGGTTTTGTCGGAACGTCGTTGGTCCACCCGAATGGGAGTGCGAGGCCATTTGTTCCGTAGTGTGGGTACAATGTACTAACCTCTGCAGAGTGTATATTAAATCTATCGATAGCCACGCCCGCAGATAAGGGCCCAGTTCGTAGTTGGTCACACTATGAGTCAACAGTAATAATAATAATAATAATAATAATAATAATAATAATGAGGAGATAAGTTGGTTGTGATCGCCAGAAGGATCACTGTTTGAGATAAGTTGGTTGTGATCGCCGGAATGATCACTGTGGTATCGAGGATACCGAGTTGTTGGATATTCGTGATGTTGTTCGAGAATCGTGGGTAAAGATCAAGCTCCTTGTGGTCATTTGATGATTACTACGGTATTGTTATACCAAGCTTGATTTGATCCTGAGATGATCGTGTAATGTCCGAAGTTGGTAAGTGATGCATGTGATGGTTACGAGGTAACCTGAGCAGAATAAATGGTGCATATAGTGTCATCATGTTGCATGCTAGTATCATCAGATTTATATGTTCATGCCATGATCATATTGTTCTAGCGATATTATGTACATGTTATGTTATCCTGATGATCTCATGATAATTCCTGTTTAACCTGTAATTGCCATGCTGTTGTTTGTCTTGAATGCTTCTGGTTATTGTGAGCTTTCAAGTACATTTAATGTATTGACCTGGCGTGTCATGCCGGTTTACAGGTCGTGTCTGGATTGCTTGCTTGTTTGGTGTTGTTCCTGTGTTCGTGAGCTAGGATAAACGTTCTAGCCAGAGTCCCTGCGGAGTGGAGTTCACCATTGTCGTCGTTGTTCCACTGCTAGAAGTTTTTCCGCTGCTTGCATAGAGCAACTGAGGATGGCGTAGTGTCGCTGTGCCGATGTTATACATTGTAATATCGGAGACCTTGTATTCATATTCATGTAATAATAATAGAAAGCTGGTTTGTTCTATGCTAAGCAGTGCTGTATTCCAGAAGACTTCTCCTCGATCTCTGGGCTGGAATACGGGGTGCTCCGGTTTTCTCTGGGCTGGGGTGCCACACAAAACATCGTTGAAGTCCCGGTTCTAAGCCGTAAAGCGTGGCACACTGAACGATCGAGTAGTCATCAGCTTTGCTCTGCCAGGTGTCCACAACATCTGGCGTTGCTCCTACAGCGGGTTTGTCACCTAGCGGTGCTTCCAGGACGCAATTCTTCTATGTAGCAATGAGGATAATACTCAAGTTATGGACCCAGTCCGTGTAGTTGCTACCATCATATTTCAACTTAGCTTTCTCTAGGAACGCATTAAAATTCAACGGAACAACATCACGGGTCATCTATCTACAACAACATAGACATGCAAAGTACTACCAGGTACTAAGTTCATGATAAATTAAAGTTCAATTAATCAAATTACTTAAGAACTCCCACTTAGATAGACATCTCTCTAATCTTCCAAGTGATCACGTGATCCATATCAACTAAACCATGTCCGATCATCACGTGAGATGGAGTAGTTTTCAATGGTGAACATCACTATGTTGATCATATCTACTATATGATTCACGCTTGATCTTTTGGTGTCAGTGTCCCGAGGCCATATCTGCATATGCTAGGCTCGTCAAGTTTAACCTGAGTATTCTTCGTGTGAAAACTGGCTTGCACCCGTTATATGTGAACGTAGAGCTTATCACACCCGATCATCACGTGGTGTCTTGGCACGACGAACTATAGCAACGATGCATACTCAGGGAGAACACCTATACCTTGAAATTTAGTGAGAGATCATCTTATAATGCTACCGCCGAAGTAAGCAAAATAAGATGCATAAAGGTAAACATCACATGCAATCAATATAAGTGATATGATATGGCCGTCATCATCTTGTGCCTTTGATCTCCATCTCCAAAGCACCGTCATGATCACCGGCTTGACACCTTGATCTCCATCGAAGCATCATTGCCGTCTCGCCAACTATTGCTTCTACGACTATCGCTACCGCTTAGTGATAAAGTAAAGCAATTACATGGTGATTGCATTTCATACAATAAAGCGACAACCATATGGCTCCTGCCAGTTGCCGATAACTCTTTTACAAAACATGATCATCTGATACAATAAAATTTAGCATCATGTCTTGACCATATCACATCACAACATGCCCTGCAAAAACAAGTTAGACGTCCTCTACTTTGTTGTTCCAAGTTTTACGTGGATGCTATGGGCTGAGCAAGAACCGTTCTTACCTACGCATCAAAAATCATAATGCGGTATAGTGATTGCTTTTTGATCTTCAGAAAGAACCCTGCTCATTGAATCTGATTCAACTAAAGTTGGAGAAACTGACACCCCCAGCCACCTGTGTGCGAAGCACGTCGGTAGAACCAGTCTCGCATAAGCGTACGCGTAATGTCGGTCTAGGCCACTTCATCCAACAATACCGCCGAACCAAGAATCAACTAGTGATGGAAAGCAATATGTATATACCCACGCCCACAAATTCTTTGTGTTCTACTCGTGCATATAACATCTACGCATAAACCTGGCTCTGATGCCACTATTGGGAACGCAGTAATTTCAAAAAATTCCTACGCACACGCAAGATCATGGTGATGCATAGCAACGAGAGGGGGGAGTGATGTCTACGTACCCTCATAGACCATAAGCGGAAGCGTTATGACAACGCGGTTGATGTAGTCGTACGTCTTCACGATCGACCGATCCTAGTACCGAAAGTACGACACCTCCGCGATCTGCACACGTTCAGCTCGGTGACGTCCCACGAACTCACGATCCAGCAGAGTGTCGAGAGAGAGCTTCGTCAACACGACAGCGTGATGACGGTGATGATGATGCTACCGGAACATGGCTTCGCCTAAGCACTGCGACGATATGACCGAGGTGGATTATGGTGGAGGGGGGCACCGCACAAGGCTGGAAACAATCAACTTGTGTGTGCTAGGGCGCCCCTTGCCCCCGTATATAAAGGAGCAAGGGGGGAGGCCGGCCGGCCTTGGGGCGCGCCAAGGAGAGGGAGGAGTCCTCCTCCTAGTAGGAGTAGGACTCCCCTTTCCTAGTCCAACTAGGAAGAAGGAGGGGAAAGGAAAGAGAGGGAGAGAGGGAGGGAAAGAGGGGGCGCCGCCCCTCCTTGTCCAATTTGGACTCCCAAGGGGGGGGGGCGGCCAGCCCTATGGCCCCTCCTCTATCTCACACAAGGCCCATGTTGGCCCATTAGTTCCCTTGGGGGTTCCAATAACCCCCCGACACTCCGATAATTATCTGGTGACCTCCGGAACTCATCCGGTGTCCGAATATAGTTATCCAATATATCAATCTTTATGTCACAACCATTTCGAGACTCCCCGTTATGTCCGTGATCACATCCGGGACTCCGAACTACCTTTGGTACATCAAAACACATAAACTCATAATATTGATCATCACCGAACGTTAAGCGTGCGGACCCTACGGGTTCGAGAACTATGTAGACATGACTGAGACACGTCTCCGGTCAATAACCAATAACGAAACCTGGATGTTCATATTGGGTCCTACATATTCTACGAAGATCTTTATCGGTCAAATCGCATAACGATATACGTTGTTCCTCTTGTCATCGGTATGTTACTTGCCCGAGATTCGATCGTCGGTATCTCAATACCTAGTTCAATTTCGTTATCGGCAAGTCTCTTTACTCATTCCGTAATGCATCATCCCATAAATAAATCATTAGTCACATTGCTTGCAAGGCTTATATTGATGTGCATTACCGAGAGGGCCCAGAGATACCTCTCCGACAATCGGAGTGACAAATCCAAATCTCGATCTATGCCAACTCAGCAAACACCATCGGAGACACCTGTAGAGCACCTTTGTAATCACCCAGTTATGTTGTGAAGTTTGGTAGCACGCAAAATGTTCCTATGGTATTTGGGAGTTGCGTGATCTCATAGTCATAGGAAGATGTATAAGTTATGGAGAAAGCAATAGCAACAAACTAAACGATCATCGTGCTAAGCTAATAGATGGGTCAAGTCAATCACATCATTCTTTAATGATGTGATCCCATTAATCAAATGACAACTCATGTCTATGGTTAGGAAACATAACCATCATTGATTCAACGAGCTAGTCAAGTAGAGGCATACTAGTGACATTCTGTTTGTCTATGTATTCACACATGTACTAAGGTTCCGGTTAATACAATTCTAACATGAATAATAAACATTTATCATGATATAAGGAAATATAAATAACAACTTTATTATTGCCTCTAGGGCATATTTCCTTCAATATGATGGTCCCCTTCCCCCCTCTTCACCGCATACTATATGCTCCTACCGTAATATATGTAACCCAAACGAATCCTCATCGATGGTGAAATTAATTAACCTCTCCCGATGTAGGTCAAAGTGATGCATGCATGCATCGATGATGGCCTCGTGGGCCCACAGATGGAAGCGTCACACATGAGTGGCCTAGCTAGGATATGCGTGTGGCCCAAAAAGATGTTGTGTGATGTTTGAATAACCAATTTCACAATTTTGATGTGGCACGTGCCTCGGAAACCAAAAAGTCCTACACTGAGTGAGGTGTACTTGTTCATGGACGCGTACGTATAGTATATATGCTAGTCCCCTCCCACCTCTTCGACGCGTACTATATACCACCATAACACAAACAAAAAAGATTC
This sequence comes from Triticum urartu, assembly GCF_003073215.2. Taxonomy (NCBI): domain Eukaryota; kingdom Viridiplantae; phylum Streptophyta; class Magnoliopsida; order Poales; family Poaceae; genus Triticum; species Triticum urartu. The sequence goes on from NC_053022.1 coordinate 263,721,498, forward strand.
TACCTTGCTGGTCAAATTAACCTCATTGTCGGCTATTTGTCAAAGTGATGGACGACGACCTCTCGGGCCCACAAAAAGCGTCACACGCGAGTATCGAGTGTCGTGTAGGACAACCATCGACTGCATGTGGCCAAAACATTTATGTATGACAGGGTTGTTTAATGTTTTAAATAACGAGTTCACGACTCTGATGTGGCACCGGCCTGCCTAACAATACGGCCAACCCACACAATGGCTCACAACTCGTAGTGTACTGCGAGCCACCCGCCACCCCCAGACGCACACACCCACACACACCGCGAATCTACCGCAACTACGATGCATGTTAAATTAATTATCCTGTGGTGAACATACATGTTACCAAATGAGGGACGTTTTAATTTCAAAAAAATCATAGAGATCATTAACACGTTTTAGTACATTGATTGATTTTCTATGGGTATAATGTGCAACAATCAAATTTGAGCTACATGCACACGTGACAGTGCACCTAAATGGATTGCAAAAACACATGTGTCTCACTGGGTGCATGTTTACTCCCCGTGCAACAAATTTCAAACATTGAGAATCTTGATTTTTAAATTCTAGTACATCCAAAACTTATTTGCAGTTCATGAAACTTATCGTGTTGTCATATGGACACCAATACAAAGTGGCATTGTACTTTTTTTGGTCAAATTTGAGACCAGTTTTGATGTAATCTTTATCTAATTATAGACAGGAGATTATTAATAATTGCGAACCAATATCCCAAACAGATTATTTATTCGAACCATGAGTGTTAGACAAACAATGGATACGTGCCATGCTTCGGTTAAGCAATCAAGCGGCATCATTAATCATCCAAATAGAAAAACTATATACGTGCGTGTGTGCAGGTGTGTGAATTGACGGAGGCATGCTCGCTGCGCAGTGTCATCAGGAGGCGTGCAAGTAGCTGTGTGAAACTTTGGTAGGCATGCCAGCAGTCCGGTGCACAGGCTCACCGGGAGGTGACCCATCGGTTTGACCGCCGCATGCCTCTCTCCCACAACTCCCACTACTCCATATTAATGTTGCGCCCGAGCTTCCGCACCCCCCATCCTCGCTATGCACACATGATCCTCTCTCTCCGCTTGCATCCTCGATGTCGTTCTCAGTCCTCAAAGCAGTCAGTGTATGAGGATGCCGCCGAAGCGCCTCATCGGAGGGAGTGGCGACGCTGGGGCTGCTAAAGCACCGGAGCACGACGTGGAGATGGAGACAGAGGTTGCCGTCACCGCCAGCAAGTTATCGCTGCACCTTGACGTCGTCGACGGTGTCGAGCTTCCACAGCCGGAGGCGGAGTTCCACACCGACTCCGACGACCACTCCGGCGTCGACACCGATGACGACGGACAATTGGTTAGTCATCTATACCCATTTATGTGTCAGATAGATCATAGGGTTTCTCTGGTTACTCCTGCCTCCCCCTTTTTGGAATAGAAATCCTATGGTTATGTTCTCCCAATCCATGAAATCTGAGTAAGTTTCGTTAGATCCGCGTAGTGTATTGATTGTTTGAATGGTACATGTGATAAGTGATTAGTTGTTTCATCTGTGCAAATGATTTTTGCTAGTAATCCGACTAGGGTTAGTGTTCGTGCTAATAATCCTAGCCAAGGCTTGACAATTGATTTTCAATGACCTACATATGTTTGTGCCATTATTTCTACAAGATTGGTCTGTACATAGACGACCGCGCTTAAAAATTGAACCATAATCTCTGGATATGTATAAATAAATAGCCATAAATTCCTAGTCCTACTTCATGGCATGCAGTCATTACTTTGATGCCAAATTTGTTTTACTATTTGTATAGGTGATGTTTGACGATGTGGACAGCGAGGATGAAGATGTCCAGAGGAGGTACAACAAGCAAATCCCGAGGGAGCTTTATGCGGGAATGCATAACAGGCGTATTAGGACCTGGAACAATGGCTATGGGTGCCCATTTTGCAACCAGAAGCTTCATGACGCGTATCTAAGTGTTCTGGCGCATGCAAGAGGATGGGCCGTTGCCTCCTTCAAGCAGAAGTATTCTCGCAGGGTGGCGCACGGCGCGTACGCCGAGTACCTAGAGAAGCTTCAGGATCATGCCGGCCTGTGAGATGAGATGTGGGATGGATGGAACTATATATGTACGCTCGAGTATGCTTAATACTGTTGAACTATGTACTACTTATGGTTGAACTATGCTTATCTACGTGTACGCTTATTATCTATGTCTGAGTATGTTAAATATTTCGCCAAATTTTGGTAAAAATTACAACAGGGGACCAATAAACCAGGACGGAGGTACTACATCAATCACACACGGTTTCCAAAATTGGAACCGTGTGCAATGACTTTCATTTTGCCTGCTGCGTCAATCACACACGGTTCACTCTAGCAAACCGTCGCCCCCAAAATTCTTTGTGGGACAAAAAACTCTCACCACCCAATTGAAAAAAGAAAAAAAGAAAACCCTCACCATCCCCACGTCACAAAAACCCTCACCCCCCCCCCCCCCCCCCCCGCCCCCCCCGGACCTCCCCCCTCCCACCTGTACAAGCTCCTCCGCGTCTATGCCATGGCACCGCCTATCGCGGCGGTAAACACTTAGCTTGACCCCTGCCGTCGCCGCCAGGCTGCCGGTAAAGCCCACCGCTTTTCTCCACTTTCGCTTGCCGCCGCCTATCGCCATCGACTTTCTCGACGCTGCTCACAGTCGAACAAGCTCCGCTCGATTGGGGAATCTGCCGTACTGAGGCTTCTTTCTCATGGACGACAAGATAACTAGTTTAATGAGATATTATCTCATCTCTTATCCCAGTTCATCTGCCTGCTTTAATCACCCGGCGGAAATCACCATGAATTCATTTTTATTCGAGCTGATTTGAGGGTTTTCTTTCATTCATAGAATGTACATCTCTTTCATTCATTTTTATGCGCCGACACTTCAGGACTTTGCGACCGCTGCCAGAGATTCCATCTCTCCGTACCAGATAACTTGAGCACGTGCAAGGTATGTTCAATCTCACCCTAAATCGGTTGGCATGGCCTACTTTCCTGAACATATCACTACAAAAGAAGACACATCCATGACATTTTGGGCCGAACAAAATTATTTACTGTCATACTTATGACACTTCTATGACGATAATTGTGACAAAACCCGGTATCATCATAGATGTGGTGGGCTCCTACTTCTATGACAAAAAATCATGACAGAAAATGTGCTTTTCGTCTTGGGTGGGCCAGAGACGCAGTTGCATGACATTCTTTGGGCCGTCCATGATGAAAAAACTGTGGTAGAAGCGAGGGCGAGGAAAATATTGGGGTGTTCCCGGTTACGGTGGGTGGTCGGGGCCGAGCGATGCGTGTTTCTCTCGTACACGCATGCGCATGGGTGCGAGGCATTGGGTTCTAACTGAACCCGAGCGAGGCGTTCGCCTACTGAACCCGAGCGATTGCACTGCAGGCTACGCGTTACTGAACCCGAGCGGTCGATCGATGGCTGTTAACTGAACCCAATCGAGCGATTCCTTCGCTACTGCTAGTAACTAAAGCTGATCGATGCTGCCTCTGGATGAATAGTGAGTGTTGCTGGGGGGGGGGTTGGATGAACAGTTCCCGGTGGGGGTGGATGAACAGGACCCCGTGGTGTTGCCTCTGGATGAACAGGACCCCAATCGATCGAGCCGGTTGGGGCTGGATGAACAGGACCCTGTGGAGGGCTGGATGAACAGGACCACCACGTGGAGGGATGGATGAACAGGACCACCCCATGGAGGGCTGGATGAATAGTGGACGATGGAGGGATGGATGAACAGTAGCCCATGGAGGGGTGGTTGAACAGGAGCCCGTGGAGAGGGCTGGTTGAACATTAGACGGTGGAGTAGCGCGCGGTGGAGGCTGGATGAACAGGAGCCCGTGGATGAACAGTCGCAGGTGGAGGCTGGAGGAGGTCCACGGTGGATGAATAGTAGCCTGTGGAGGCTGGAGGGGGTTGACGGTGGAGATGAACAGTATCTCGTGGAGTCCCATTTTGCGGTATGCCACACCCCTCCTGATGAACATGACCCCCGTTTCGACCGCAGCGCTCCAACACAAGTCCGTTTCCTCCATTTTGCGGTACGCCACACCCCTCCCGATGAACATGACCCTGTTTCTACCGTAGGAGGTCCGTTTCCTCCATTTTGCGGTACGCCAGACCCCTCCCGATGAACAGGATCCTGTTTCGAACGTGGCCAGTCGAAGACAAGGACGTTTCCTCTATTCCGCAGTATGCCAGGCCTCGTTTCCATCGGCTATTCCGTCCAAGCCCTCCCGATGAACACGACAACGCATTCCGTTCTGACCCAGCCAGTTGGCTCCCCATGAACACGACGACGACGCAGTTTCTCCGTTCTGACCCTGCCATGTACACAAGCCTTGGCCGTACGTATGCGCGAGTAGGCGTTCGAGACCCCGCCCGTATGTACGTACATGGCCGTATTTTCTTTGTTGCACACGGGCCGCTGTACGTACGTGGACATGCTGCGCGCGCACCTCTACTATGACACGTGCGCGCCTCTACATCGACCAGTATGTACGTACACGTCCGCCACCAGAATGACAACGCTACGTACGCTTCGACCAGGAGGGTCCCGACTGTCAGGCACTTCCTTGCCTGCGAAGATGTAGCTTGTGGGTCCCAGCAGTCAGGGGGCGAATCGTTTTTTTGCCCGGACACACTTCCTTACGTGCGAAGATGTAGCTGCTAGGTCCCAGCAGTAAGGGGGGGAACATTTTTTTGCGAAATACGGTTGCGCGTCCGGTGGGTGCCTGCTGTCAGGTGGAGAAATCATTATTTTCCGCGTAATAAGGAGGCACTTCCTTGCTGCGGCCGTGGACCCAGCTGTCAGCCTCTCCACGTACAGTCCACGTCCGATGGAGGCCGTTCCTTGACCACGTTGACCACGCCGCGCCGAGAGCACCCGTGCGGTGGACGACAGCGAGGCCTAGGAAGAGGACGACGCGGAGCCAGGGAAGACGCGGCAGTGGATGCCCACGCGTAGGGGAGTATGAGGGTTCACTGGTTCGGCTGTGGTGTGATGCTGCCGTCGCTGCAAAATAATAGGAGGTGTGGGTGAGTAGAGGGATGGCCTGGCCAGCAGTGTGAGTAGTAGGGGGCGGTGAGGCCGCCGTGGCATCACAGCCGGCCACGGGAGGCAGGAGCACGCGGCACGGCTGGCGCTGGTTTGGGTGGCTAGAGCAAGAAGACCAGAGGTTGAAGAAGCACTATGGCCATTGGATGGACATCATACAATCACTGGAGCTAGAATCGTTCATATTGACTAAGTTGACAACGCCCTCTGTCCCCGTCAACTTAGTAGGCCCAGAAGTCAGCCTCCCACCAAGGTGGGTCCCAGCTAGCAAGGGGAGTATTCATTTTTTTCTACATAATAAGGAGGCACTTCCGGTGGGTCCGAGCTAACAGCGGGGGGAATGTTTTTTCAGGAAATACGGTGGCCCGCCGGGTGGGTCCCAGCAGTTAGGGGGGACACGTTTTTTTTGCAAAATACGATGGCCCGTTCGGTGGGTCCCTGCTGTCAGGTGGAGGAATCATTATTTTCCGCGTAATAAGGAGGCACTTCCTTGCTGCGGCCGTGGACCCAGCTATGAGCCTCGCCACTTACAGTCCACGTCCGATGGAAGCCGTTCCTTGACCACATTGACCACGCTGTGCCGAGAGCACCAAGGCGGTGGACGACGAGGAGGCCTAGGAAGGGGACGACGCGGAGCCGGGGAAGACACGACAGTGGATGCCCACGCCTAGAGGAGTATGAGGGTTCACTGGTTCGCTACGGTGTGAGGCTGCCGTCTCCGCAAAATAACAGGGGGTGTGGGTGAGTAGAGGGATGGTCTGGCCAGTGGTGGGAGTAGTAGGGGGCGGTGAGGCTTCCGCCGCATCGCAGCCGGCCACGGGAGGCAGGAGCACGAGGCACGACCGACGCTGGTTTGGGCGGCTGGAGCAAGAAGACCAGAGGTTGAAGAAGCTCTACGATCGTTGGATGGACATCGTATGGTCACTGGAGCTAGAATCATCCATATTGACTAAGTTGACAAAGCCCTCCCTCCCCGTCAACATAGTAGGCTCACAAGTCAGCCTGCCACTATACTGGGTCCCAGCTAGCATGGGGAGTATTCATTTTTTGTGTGTAATAAGGAGGCACTTCCTTGCGTGCGAAGATATAGCTGGTGGTTCCGAGCTGTCAGCGACGGTAATGTTTTTTTCATGAAATACAGAGGCCCTTTCAGTGGGTCCCAGATGTCAGGTGGAGGAATCATTATTTTGTGTGTAATAAGGAGGCGTTTCCTTGCGTGCGGCCGTGGACCAAGCTGTCAACCTCTCCACGTATAGTCCAGTTCAGATGCATGTCGGTCGTTGACCACGTTGACCAGGCTGCGCCAAGAGCACCAGCGCGGTGGACGACGTCGAGGCCTATGAAGGGAACGACACGGAGCCAGGGAAGACTCGGCAGTTGTTTCCCATGCAGAGGGGAGTACGACTGTACGAGGGTTTACTGGTTCGTCTGCCGTCGCCGGAGAATAACAACAAGTGTGGGTGAGTAGAGGGATGGCTAGGCCAGCGATGGGAGTACAGTGGTGCGGTGAGGCCTGCGCGGCAGCACAGCCGGCCGCGGGGAGGAGGGAGTAGGCAGTCCCGTCGGCGCTTGTTTGAGCGGCTGGAGCAGGAAGAGCAGAGATTGAAGAAGCACAACGCCCGTTGGATGGACATCCAACAATCACTGCTTGTGCGGCAACCTTTTTTTAGGACAGCCTCAAATATGTGGGAAACAGGATACAACTCATCTGCCATTATTTCTAATAATTTACCGCCCATTTGCTAATTCTTAAGGTTTTTTTGGAGCCCATATTCTTTTTGTTAGCATTATAGCCCAGATTGTGGCCACGGTTAAAAAATTATATGAATTTTTGCATATTTCGGTGTGGTCAGAATTGTTTTTAATCCCGAAATTTTGAGTCACATTCAAACTGATTTTAAAAATAAATATATATCAATAGAAAATCCAACAAATTGTCCACACATAAAAATCAATGCAATTTAATAGGCTTACCTTAATACTTTTGTTGTAGTTGCGGATGCTTGCAATAGAGGTTAATCATAAGTGGGATGCTTGTTCAAGTAAGAATAGCACCCAAGCACCGGTCCACCCACATGTCAAATTATCAAAGTACCGAACGCGAATCATATGAATGTGATGAAAACTAGCTTGACAATATTCCCATGTGTCTTCGGGAGCGCTTTTCCTTATATAAGAGTTTGTCCAGGCTTGTCCTTTTCTACAAAAAGGATTGGGCCACCTTGTTACACTTTATTTACTTTTGTTACTTGTTGCTTGTTACAAATTATCTCATCACAAAACTATCTGTTACCACTTATTTCAGTACTTGCAGAGAATACCTTGCTGAAAACCGCTTATCATTTCCTTTTGCTCCTCGTTGGGTTCGACACTCTTACTTATCGAAAGGACTATGATAGATCCCCTATACTTGTGGGTCATCACGCCCAAGGGGGGAATCCTAGGAGAAGAAGGAAGGAGAGGGAGAGGGAGAGGGCTTCCCCGGGGGTTCCGGTAACCCCTCCGGCACTCCGGTTTTATCCGAAACCACCTAGAACACTTTCGGTGTCAAATGTAACCTTCCAATGTATCAATTGTTATGTCTCGACCATTTCGAGACTCCTAGTCATGTTCGTGATCTCATTTGGAATTCCGAACAACCTTCGGTACATCAAATTACATAACTCATAATACAAATCGTCATCGAACGTTAAGCGTGCGGACCCTACGGGTTCGAGAACTATGTAGACATGACCGAGACACATCTCCGGTCAATAACCAATAGAAGAACCTGGATGCTCATATTGGCACCTTCATATTCTATGAAGATCTTTTTCGGACAAACTGCATAACAACATACGTTGTTCCCTTTGTCATGGATATGTTACTTGCCCGAGATTCGATCGTCGGAATCATCATACCTATTCAATCTCGTTACCGGCAAGTCTCTTTACTTGTTCCGTAATGCATCATCCCGTGGCTAACTCATTAGACACATGCTTGCAAGGCTCATATTGATGTGTGACAAATCCTAATCTCGATCTATGCCAACTCAACAAACAACATTGGAGACACCTGCAGAGCATCTTTATAATCACCCAGTTACGTTGTGACATTTGATAGCACACTAAGTGTTCCTCCAGTATTCGGGAGTTACATAATCTCATAGTTATAGGTGAAGGAAATATGCCCCAGAGGCAATAATAAATTTGTTATTTATATTTCCTTATATCATGATAAATGTTTATTATTCATGCAAGAATTGTATTAACTGGAAACTTAGTACATATGTGAATACATAGACAAACTAAGTGTCACTAGTATGCCTCTACTTAACTAGCTCGTTAATCAAAGATGGTTAAGTTTCCTAGCCATGGACACAGAGTTGTCATTTGATAAACGGGATCACATCATTAGAGAATGATGTGATTGACTTGACCCATCTGTTTGCTTAGCACTATGATCATTCAGTTTATTGCTATTGCTTTCTCCATAACTTATACATGTTCCAATGAATATGAGATTATGCAACTCCCGTATACCGGAGGAACACTTAGTGTGCTATGAAACGTCACAACGTAACCGGGTGAATATAAAGATGCTCTACAGGTGTCTCCGATGGTGTTTCTTGAGTTGGCATATATCGAATTTAGGATTTGTCACTCTGTGTATCGGAGAGGTATCTCTAGGCCCTCTCGGTAATGCACATCACTATAAGCCTTGCAAGCAATGTAACTAATGAGTTAGTTACAGGATGTAGCATTAAGGAACGAGTAAAGAGACTTGCCGGTAATGAGATTGAACTAGGAATTGAGATACCGACGATCGAATCTTGGGCAAGTAACATACCGATGACAAAGGGAACAACGTATGTTGTTATGCGGTTTGACCGATAGAGATCTTCGTAGAATATGTAGGAACCAATATGAGCATCCAGGTTCCGCTATTGGTTATTAACCGGAGTGTTGGGGAACTAGGTAATTTCAAAAAAATTCCTACAAACATGCAAGATCCATCTAGGTGATGCATAGCAACGAGAGGGGAGAGTGTTGTCCACGTACCCTCGTAGACCATAAGCGGAAGCGTTATGACAACGCGGTTGATGTAGTCATACGTCTTCATGGTCTGACTGATCCTAGCACCGAAGGTACGTCACCTCCGCGATCTGCACACGTTCAGCTCGGTGACGTCCCGTGAACTCTATATCCAGCTGAGTGTCGAGGGAGAGTTTCATCAGCACGACGGCTTGATGATGGTGATGATGAAGCTATCGGCGCAGGGCTTCACCTAAGCACTGCAACGATATGACCGAGGTGGAAATCTGTGGAGGGGGCAGCGCACACAGCTAAACAATCAACTTGTGTGTCTAAGGGGTGCCCCCTTCCCCCGTATATAAAGGAGTGGAGGAGGGGGAGGGCCGGCCCCTCTATGGCGTGCCCAAGTGGAATCCTACTCCCACCGGGAGTAGGATTCCCCCCCCTTCCCTAGTTGGATTAGGAGAGGAAGGAAGGGGGAGAGAGGGGGAAGGAAAGGGGGGCCGGCCCCCACCCAATTTGGGTTGGGCTTGGGGGGGGCTGCTAAGATCCCTTCTCCTCTCTCCCACTATGGCCCAATAAGGCCCATATACTTCCTAGGGGGTTCCGGTAACCTCCTGGTACTCCGGTATATGCTCGGACTCACCCGGAACCATTCCGATGTCCGAACATAGGCTTCCAATATATCAATCTTTATGTCTCGACCATTCCGAGACTCCTTGTCCTGTCTGTGATCATATCCAGGACTCCGAACTACCTTCGGTACGTCAAAACACATAAACTCATAATACCGATCGTCACCGAACGTTAAGCGTGCGGACCCTACGGGTTCGAGAACTATGTAGACATGACCGAGACTCATCTCCGATCAATAACCAATAGCGGAACCTGGATGCTCATATTGGTTCCTACATATTCTACTAAGATCTTTATCGGTCAAACCGCATAACAACATACGTTGTTCCCTTTGTCATCGGTATGTTACTTGCCCGAGATTCGATCGTCGGTATCTCCATACCTAGTTCAATCTCGTTACCGGCAAGTCTCTTTACTCGTTCCGTAATGCTACATCCCGTAACTAACTCATTAATTACATTGCTTGCAAGGCTTATAGTGATGTGCATTACCGAGAGAGCCCAGAGATACCTCTCCGATACACGGAGTGACAAATCCTAATCTCGATCTATGCCAACTCAACAAACACCATCAGAGACACCTGTAGAGCATCTTTGTAGTCACCCAGTTACGTTGTGACATTTGATTGCACACTAAGTGTTCCTCCGGTATTCGGGAGTTGCATAATCTCATAGTCATAGGAACATGTATAAGTTATGGAGAAAGCAATAGTAGTAATGAAAGTGCAACTATCCCTGGGTGGTTTTGGTAATTCCTAACAACATATAGTTCATTGAGCTAATGCTATTTCAAGATAAACATTTCAGGAAAGCTTAATGATTGGCATGGCATGGATGAGAAAAGTGGACCCCTCAAAATGCTAAGGACAAAGAATTGGCTCAAGCTCAAAGCTCAGGACTCTACATCTTTTCATTTCAAGTGATCCAAGATCACATTGAATCCATAGGAAAATCCAATACTATTCAGAGGGGATGAGGTGTTGACTAATGGCTTGCTTTCTCAAAGTGCTTAGTGATATGCTCCAAAACCCTCAACTACTTTCTCACATCCACATATGTCCCTAACCAAAAGTCAATCTCGGCCACACCGAAATTTTCTATCCGGCGCCACCGGGTTCAGTTGACATAGCCACTGCCAGAAACCCTAGTCTTTTCGGTCTCACCGATAGGGATCTCGGTCTCACTGAGATGGGATTGTAATCTCTCTAATTCCCCTTTGTAACATTTCGATCAAACCGAGATGAGCGATCAGTCCCACCGAGATTGCAATGTAAACTCTCTGTTTCCCTTTCGTAACATTTCGGTCCAACCGAGATGAGCGAATCGGTCCCACCGAGTTTGCCTGACCAACTCTCTGTTAGTCCATTACCAAAATCGGTCTCACCGAGTTTGTGTAATCAGTCTCACCGAGATGACGTTATGCCCTAACCCTAACGAAATCGGTCCCACCGAGTTGACATGTCGGTCCCACCGAGAATCCTAACGTTCACATTTTGAACTAAATCGTTCTGACTGAGTTTCATGATTCGGTCCCACCGAGTTTGGTGATTTGTGTGTAACGGTTAGATTTTGTGTGGAGGCTATTTATACCCCTCCACCCACTCTTCATTCACGGAGAGAGCCATCAGAATATGCCTACACTTCCAACATACATTTTCTGAGAAAGAACCACCTACACTTGTGTTGAGGTCAAGATATTCCATTCCTACCACATAAATCTTGATCTCTAGCCTTCCCCAAGTTGCTTTCCACTCTAATCTTCTTTCCACCAAATCCAATCCTATGAGAGAGAGTTGAGTGTTGGGGAGACTATCATTTGAAGCACAAGAGCAAGGAGTTCATCATCAACACACCATTTGTTACCTCTTGGAGAGTGGTGTCTCCTAGATTGGTTAGGTGTCACTTCGGAGCCTCCGTCAAGATTGTGGAGTTGAACCAAGGAGTTTGTAAGGGCAAGGAGATCGCCTACTTCGTGAAGATATACCCGAGTGAGGCAAGTCCTTCCTGGGCGACGACCATGGTGGGATAGACAAGGTTGCTTCTTCGTGGACCCTTCGTGGGTGGAGCCCACTGTGGAATCGCGCAACCGTTACCCTTCGTGGGTTGAAGTCTCCATCAACGTGGATGTACGATAGCACCACCTATCGGAACCACGCCAAAAATTTCCGTGTCTCCAATTGCGTTTGCACACTCCAAACTCCCCCCTTTACCTTCATATGCAATTGTTTTACATTCCGCTGCTATACTCTTAGAATTGCATGTGTAGGTTGATTGCTTGACTTGTGCTAAGTTGCTAAAATCTGCCTAGAACTAAAATTGGGAAAAGGCTAGATTTTTATTTGGTCAAGTAGTCTAATCACCCCCCCTCTAGACATACTTTCGATCCTACAAGTGTTATCAGAGCTTTGGTATCCATTTGCTTTGATTTCCATAGCTTTTGGTGGTCATAGCCTTGGTTTCACAACCTAGGAGAGTATGGCGTGTAGCGAGGGAAATTACCACCGTAGAGGTCCTTACTTTGTGTTGGGGAACGTAGAAGAATTTTAAAATTTTCTACGCATCACCAAGATCAATCTATGGAGTCATCTAGCAAGGAGGGAGAAAGGAGTGCATCTACATACCCTTGTAGATCGCGCGCGGAAGCGTTCAAGAGAACGGGGTTGATGGAGTCGTACTCGTCATGATCCAAATCACCGATGACCTAGCGCCGAACGGACGGCACCTCCGCGTTCAACACACGTACGGTTGGGAAGACGTCTCCTCCAACTTGATCCAGTAAGGGGGAAGGAGAGGTTGATGAAGATCCAGCAGCATGACGGTGTGGTGGTGGAAGCAACGGTGATCTCGGCAGGGCTTCGCCAAGCACAGGGAGAGGGAGGAGTGTCACGGGAGGGAGAGGGAGAGGCCAGGGGCTAGGGTGCGGCTGCCCTCCCTCCCCCACTATTTATAGGACCCCTAGGGGGCGGCGGCCAAGGAGGGTGGAGTGCCCCCCAAGCCAAGTGGGGCGCCCCCACCCCTAGGGTTTCCAACCCTAGGCGCAGGGGAGGCCCATGGGGGGGGGGCGCACCAGCCCACTAGGGGCTGGTTCCCCTCCCACTTCAGCCCATGGGGCCCTCCGGGATAGGTGGCCCCACCTGGTGGACCCCCGGGACCCTTCCGGTGGTCCCCGTACAATACCGAGTATCCCTGAAACTTTCCCGATGGCCGAAACTTGACTTCCTATATATAAATCTTCACCTCCGGACCATTTCGGAACTCCTCGTGATGTCCCGGATCTCATCTGCGACTCTGAACAACTTTCGGGTTACTATATACTAATATCTCAACAACCCTAGCGTCACCGAACCTTAAGTGTGTAGACCCTACGGGTTCGGGAGACACGCAGACATGACTGAGACGACTCTCCGGTCAATAACCAACAGCGGGATCTGGATACCCATGTTGGCTCCCACATGCTCCTCGATGATCTCATCGGATGAACCACGATGTCGAGGATTCAATCAATCTGTATACAATTCCCTTTGTCAGTCGGTACGTTACTTTCCTGAGACTCGATCGTCGGTATCCCAATACCTCGTTCAATCTCGTTACCAGCAAGTCACTTTACTCGTACCGTAATGCATGATCTTGTGATCAACCACTTGGTCAAATTGAGCTCATTATGATGATGCATTACTGAGTGGGCCCAGAGATACCTCTCCGTCATACGGAGTGACAAATCCCAGTCTCGATTCGTGCCAACCCAACAGACACTTTTGGAGATACCTGTAGTGTACCTTTATAGTCGCCTAGTTACGTTGTGACGTTTGGCACACCCAAAGTACTCCTACGGTATCCGGAAGTTGCACAATCTCATGGTCTAAGGAAATGATACTTGACATTCGGAAAAGCTATAGCAAATGAACTACATGATCCTTGAGCTATGCTTAGGATTGGGTCTTGTCCATCACATCATTCTCCTAATGATGTGATCCCGTTATCAATGACATCCAATGTCCATAGTCAAGAAACCATGACTATCTTTTGATCAACGAGCTAGTCAACTAGAGGCTCACTAGGGACGTGTTGTGGTCTATGCATTCACACATGTATTACGATTTCCGGATAACACAATTATAGCATGAACAATAGACAATTATCATGAACAAAGAAATATAATAATAACCATTTTATTATTGCCTCTAGGGCATATTTCCAACAGTCTCCCACTTGCACTAGAGTCAATAGTCTAGTTACATTGTGATGAATCGAACACCCATGCAGTTCTGGTGTTGATCATGTTTTGCTCTAGGGAGAGGTTTAGTCAACGGATCTGCCACATTCAGGTCTGTATGTACTTTACAAATCTCTATGTCTCCATTTTGAACACTTTCACGAATGGAGTTGAAGCGACGGTTGATATGCCTAGTCTTCCTGTGAAACCTGGGCTCCTTGGCAAGGGCAATAGCTCCAGTGTTGTCACAGAAGAGTCATCGGGCCCGACGCATTGGGTATGACTCCTAGGTCGGTAATGAACTCCTTCACCCAGATTGCCTCTTGTGCTGCCTCCAAGGCTGCCATGTACTCCGCTTCACATGTAGATCCCGCCACAACGCTTTGCTTGCAACTGCACCAGCTTACTACCCCACCATTCAAAATATACACGTATCCGGTTTGTGACTTAGAGTCATCCAGATCTGTGTCGAAGCTAGCATCGACGTAACCCTTTACGACGAGCTCTTCGTCACCTCCATAAACGAGAAACATATCCTTAGTCCTCTTCAGGTACTTCAGGATATTCTTGACCGCTGTCCAGTGTTCCATGCCGGGATTACTTTGGTACCTTCCTACCAAACTTACGGCAAGGTTTACATCAGGTCTGGTACACAGCATGGCATACATGATAGACCCTATGGCCAAGGCATAGGGGACGACACTCATCTTTTCTCTATCTTCTGCCGTGGTCGGGCATTGAGCCGTGCTCAATCTCATACCTTGCAATACAGGCAAGAACCCCTTCTTTGACTGATCTATTTTGAACTTCTTCAATATCTTGTCAAGGTACGTACTCTGTGAAAGACCAATGAGGCGTCTCGATCTATCTCTATAGATCTTGATGCCTAATATATAAGCAGCTTCTCCAAGATCCTTCATTGAAAAACACTTGTTCAAGTTGGCCTTTATGCTTTCCAAGAATTCTATATCATTTCCCATCAACAGTATGTCATCCACATACAATATGAGAAATGCTACAGAGTTCCCACTCACTTTCTTGTAAATGCAGGCTTCTCCATAAGTCTGCGTAAACCCAAACGCTTTGATCATCTCATCAAAACGAATGTTCCAACTCCGAGATGCTTGCACCAGCCCATAAATCGAGCATTGGAGTTTGCACACCTTGTCAGCATTCTTAGGATCGACAAAACCTTCCGGCTGCATCATATACAATTCTTCCTTAAGGAAACCATTAAGGAATGCCGTTTTGACGTCCATTTTCCATATCTCATAATCATAGAATGCGGTAATTGCTAACATGATTCGGACGGACTTCAGCTTCGCTACGGGTGAGAAAGTCTCATCGTAGTCAACCCCTTGAACTTGTCGATAACCCTTAGCGACAAGCCGAGCTTTATAGATGGTTACGTTACCATCCGTGTCTGTCTTCTTCTTAAAGATCCATTTATTTTCTATGGCTCGCCGATCATCGGGCAAGTCAGTCAAAGTCCATACTTCGTTTTCATACATGGATCCTATCTCGGATTTCATGGCTTCCAGCCATTTATCGGAATCCGGGCCCGCCATCGCTTCTTCATAGTTTGAAGTTTCACCATTGTCTAACAACATGATTTCCAAGACAGGGTTTCCGTACCACTCTGGTGCGGAACATGTCCTCGTGGACCTACGAAGTTCAGTAGCAACTTGATCTGAAGTTTCATGATCATCATTATTAACTTCCTCTCTAGTCGGTGCAGGCACCTAAGGAACATTTTCTTGAGCTGCGCCACTTACTGGTTCAAGAGGTAATACTTCATCAAGTTCTTCTTTCCTCCCACTTATTTCTTTCGAGAGAAACTCTTTCTCTAGAAAGGACCCATTCTTGGCAACAAAGATCTTGCCTTCGGATCTAAGGTAGAAGGTATACCCAATAGTTTCTTTAGGGTATACTATGAAGACGCATTTTTCCGATTTGGGTTCGAGCTTTTTAGGTTGAAGTTTCTTGACATAAGCATCGCATCCCCAAACTTTTAGAAACGACAGCTTAGGTTTCTTCCCAAACCATAATTCATACGGTGTCGTCTCAACGGATTTCGACGGAGCCCTATTTAAAGTGAATGTGGCAGTCTCTAAAGCATAGCCCCAAAATGACAGTGGTAAATCAGTAAGAGACATCATAGATCGCACCATATCCAATAGAGTGCGATTACGACATTCAGACACACCATTACGCTGAGGTGTTCCAGGCGGCGTGAGTTGTGAAACTATTCCACATTTTCTTAAGTGTGTGCCAAATTCGTGACTCAAGTATTCTCCCCCACGATCTGATCACAAGAACTTGATTTTCCTGTCACGTTGATTCTCAACCTCACTCTGAAATTCCTTGAACTTTTCAAAGGTCTCAGACTTGTGTTTCATTAAGTAGACATACCCATATCTACTCAAGTCATCAGTGAGGGTGAGAACATAACGATAGCCACCGCGAGCCTCAACACTCATTGGACCGCACACAACAGTATGTATGATTTCCAATAAGTTGGTTGCTCGCTCCATTGTTCCTGAGAACGGAGTCTTGGTCATTTTACCCATCAGGCATGGTTCGCACGTGTCAAATGATTCATAATCAAGAGACTCCAAAAGTCCATCGGCATGGAGCTTCTTCATGCATTTGACACCTATGTGACCAAGGCGGTAGTGCCACAGGTATGTGGGACTATCATTATCAACCTTACATCTTTTGGTATTCACACTATGAATATGTGTAGCATTACGCTCGAGATTTATTAAGAATAAACCATTCACCAGCGGAGCATGACCATAAAACATATGTCTCATATAAATAGAACAACCATTATTCTCGGATTTAAATGAGTAGCCATCTCGAATTAAACGAGATCCTGATACAATGTTCATGCTCAAAGCTGGCACTAAATAACAATTATTGAGGTTTAAAACTAATCCCGTAGGTAAATGTAGAGGCAGCGTGCCGACGGCGATCACATCCACCTTGGAACCATTCCCGACGCGCATCGTCACCTCGTCCTTCGCCAGTCTCCTCTTATTCCGCAGCTCCTGTTTGAGTTACAAATGTGAGCAACCGCACTGGTATCAAATACCCAGGAACTACTACGAGTACTGGTAAGGTACACATCAATTACATGTATATCACATATACCTTTAGTGTTGCCGGCCTTCTTGTCCGCTAAGTATTTGGGGCAGTTCCGCTTCCAGTGACCACTTCCCTTGCAATAAAAACACTCAGTCTCAGGCTTGGGTCCATTCTTTGGCTTCTTCCTGGTAGCTTGCTTACCGGGCGCGGCAACTCCCTTGCCGTCCTTCTTGAAGTTTTTTTTACCCTTTCCTTTCTTGAACTTAGTGGTTTTATTCACCATCAACACTTGATGTTCCTTTTTGATTTCCACCTCCGCTGATTTCAGCATTGAATATACCTCAGGAATGGTCTTTTCCATCCCCTGCATATTGAAGTTCATCACAAAGCTCTTGTAGCTCGGTGGAAGCGACTGAAGGATTCTGTCAATGACCACGTCATCTGGGAGATTAACTCCCAGCTGAGTCAAGCGGTTATGCAACCCAGACATTTTGAGTATGTGCTCACTGACAGAACTATTTTCCTCCATCTTACAGTTGAAGAACTTGTCGGAGACTTCATATCTCTCGACCCGGGCATGAGCTTGGAAAACCATTTTCAGCTCTTCGAACATCTCATATGCTCCGTGTCTCTCAAAACGCTTTTGGAGCCCCGATTCTAAGCTGTAAAGCATGCCGCACTGAACGAGGGAGTAATCTTCAGCACGTGACTGCCAATCGTTCATAACATCTTGGTTCTCTGGGATGGGTGCGTCACCTAGCGGTGCTTCTAGGACATAATCTTTCTTGGTAGCTATGAGGATGATCCTCAGGTTCTGGACCCAGTCCGTATAGTTGTTGCCATCATCTTTCAGCTTGGTTTTCTCTAGGAACGCGTTGAAGTTGAGGACAACGTGGGACATTTGATCTACAAGACATATTGTAAAGATTTTAGACTAAGTTCATGATAATTAAGTTCATCTAATCAAATTACTCAATGAACTCCCACTCAGATAGACATCCCTCTAGTTATCTAAGTGAAAGATGATCCGAGTTAACTAGGCCGTGTCCGATCATCACGTGAGACGGACTAGCCAACATCGGTGAACATCTTCATGTTGATCGTATCTTCTATACGACTCATGCTCGACCTTTCGGTCTTCCGTGTTCTGAGGCCATGTCTATACATGCTAGGCTCGTCAAGTCAACCTAAGTGTATTGCGTGTGTAAATCTGGCTTACACCCGTTGTATTCGAACGTTAGAATCTATCACACCCGATCATCACGTGGTGCTTCGAAACAACGAACCTTCGCAACGGTGCACAGTTAGGGGGAACACTTTCTTGAAATTATTACGAGGGATCATCTTATTTAAGCTACCATCATTGTAAGCAAATAAGATGTAAAACATGATAAACATCACATGCAATCAAATAGTGACATGATATGGCCAATATCATTTGCTCCTTTTGATCTCCATCTTCGGGGCTTCATGATCATCGTTGTCACCGGCATGACACCATGATCTCCATCATCGTGTCTTCTTGAAGTTGTCTCGTCATCTATTACTTCTACTACTATGGCTAACGCTTTAGCAATAAAGTAAAGTAATTACATGACGTTTATGTTGACATGCAGGTCATAAATAAATAAAGAAAACTCCTATGGCTCCTGCCGGTTGTCATACTCATCGACATGCAAGTCGTGATTCCTATTACAAGAACATGATCAATCTCATACATCACATATATAATTCATCACATCCTTTTGGCCATATCACATCACACGGCACATGCTGCAAAAACAAGTTAGACGTCCTCTAATTGTTGTTGCAAGTTTTTACGTGGCTGCTATAGGTTTCTAGCAAGAACGTTTCTTACCTACGCCAAAACCACAACGTGATATGCCAATTTCTATTTACCCTTCATAAGGACCCTTTTCATCGAATCCGATCCGAATAAAGTGGGAGAGACAGACACCCGCCAACCACCTTATGCAACTAGTGCATGTCAATCGGTGGAACCAGTCTCACGTAAGCGTACGTGTAAGGTCGGTCCGGGCCGCTTCATCCCACAATGCCGCCGAATCAAAATAAGACTAGTAACGGCAAGCAAATTGACAATATCCACGCCCACAACTGCTTTGTGTTCTACTCGTGCATAGAAACTACGCATAGACCTAGCTCATGAAACTTTCCGAGTATCCCTGAAACTTTCCCGATGGCCAAAACTTGACTTCCTATATATAAATCTTCATCTCCGGACCATTTAGGAACTCCTCGTGACGTCCCGGATCTCATCCGGGACTCCGAACAACTTTCGGGTTACTGTATACTAATATCTCAACAACCCTAGCGTCACCAAACCTTAAGTGTGTAGACCCTACGGGTTCGGGAGACACACAGACATGACCGAGACGACTCTCCAGTCAATAACCAACAGCGGGATCTGGATACCCATGTTGGCTCCCACATGCTCCTCGATGATCTCATCGGGTGAACCACGATGTCGAGGATTCAATCAATCCATATACAATTCCCTTTGTCAGTCGGTACGTTACTTGCCCGAGACTCGATCATCGGTATCCCAATACCTCGTTCAATCTCGTTACCGGCAAGTCACTTTACTCGTACCGTAATGCATGATCCCGTGATCAACCACTTGGTCACATTGATCTCATTATGATTATGCATTACCGAGTGGGCCCAGAGATACCTCTCCGTCATACGGAGTGACAAATCCCAGTCTCGATTCGTGCCAACCCAATAGACACTTTCGGAGATACCTGTACTGTACCTTTATAGTCACCCAGTTACGTTGTGACGTTTGGCACACCCAAAGCACTCCTACGGTATCCGGAAGTTGCACAATCTCATGGTCTAAGGAAATGATACTTGACATTCGAAAAAGCTATAGCAAATGAACTACACGATCCTTGAGCTATGCTTAGGATTGGGTCTTGTCCATCACATCATTCTCCTAATGATGTGCTCCCGTTATCAATGACATCCAATGTCCATAGTCAGGAAACCATGACCATCTTTTGATCAACGAGCTAGTCAACTAGAGGCTCACTAGGGACGTGTTGTGGTCTATGTATTCACACATGTATTACGATTTCCGGATAACACAATTATAGCATGAACAATAGACAATTATCATGAACAAAGAAATATAATAATAACCATTTTATTATTGCCTCTAGGGCATATTTCCAACACTTTGATGGTACAAATTTTGCTAGTTGGAAGCATAAGATGAAAATGCATATTCTTGGACATAACCCCGCCGTTTGGGCTATTGTGTGTATTGGCTTGCTAGGTGAGTTCTTCAATGGGAGAGAACCAAACCGTGAAGCTACCGTGGAAGAGTGTAAGATGCTACAATACAATGCTCAAGCTTGTGATATTCTCTTCAATGGATTATGCCCCGAAGAATTCAAAAAAAAAATCAGCCATCTTGAGAATGCAAAGGAAATTTGGGATACTTTGATTGATATCCACGAAGGTACCGAATCTGTCAAGGAATCCAAATTGGATGTGCTTCAAAGTCAGCTTGACAAGTTCAAAATGAAGGATGGTGAAGGCATCACTGAAATGTACTCTAGGCTTGCTCTCATCACAAATGAGATTGCCGGCTTAGGAAGTGAAGAGATGACCGATAGATTCATCATCAAGAAGATCCTAAGAGCCTTGGATGGAAAATATGATACCGTGTGCACATTGATCCAAATGATGCCCAATTACAAAGATCTCAAGCCAACGGAAGTTATTGGAAGAATTGTTGCCCATGAGATGTCACTCAAGGATAAGGAAGAGCTTCACAACAAGTCAAGTGGTGTTTACAAAGCCTCGTGTGATGGTCCCACATCATCAAGTGAGAAGCAAACCTTTAGTGAAGAATTGAGTCTAATGGTGAAGAACTTCAACAAGTTCTAAAAGAGTAGAAGCAAGGAAAGAAGTTCCAAATCAAGGTCCTACAATGACAAAAGATCTTCTAGTCATGAGCGCAATTGCTACAATTGTGGAAGACCCAGACACTATTCAAATGAGTGTATGGCTCCCTACAAAAGAAGAGAAGATTCTCCCTGCAAAAGAAGAAGTATAAGAGAAGAATCACCATCACGAGAAAGAAGGAGTAGAGATGATCGTTATGAACGAAGACCCTCTCGGAGAAGCAAGGACTTGGGAAGGAAGGACAAGTCATCAAGGAGCTACACAAAAAGAAGACATCAAGCTCATTTTGGTGAATGGGTATCCGGTTTCGACTCCGACGATCACTCCGAAAGAAGTTATCACTCCGACTTCGAATATACTCAAGATGAAGGTGTTGCCGGACTAGGACTTGTAACAACCAACTCCTTCGACATATTTGACTCAGCAAACGAAGGAATTGGGAGATGCTTCATGGCTAAAGGTCCAAAGGTAACACACCCCGAGTTTGTTGATTTCAATAGTGATGAAGATGATTTGCTAGGAGATGATGAACACTAGTTATGAAAACCATGATGAGCTTGATATTAATCATGCTAATCAAGATAAAACAAATGACGATGATAAGAAGGAGATTGAGCGTCTAATTAAAGAACTAAACACTCTTAAGTTAGCTCATGAAACTATCTTGGAAGATCATCGAGAACTGTTAAAGACTCATGAGAAGCTACGCTTTGAAAAGCTTAACCTTGAGCAAGAGCATGAGTTTTTAAAGGTAATCAATGATGATCTTCGCAAGAAAAGTTCTTCTTACATTGCCAAGCATTTACTCTTGTCTACTTACATGCCACAAGTTAAATCTAGCAACAAGAACACGAAAGATTCTTCATCTAGTAGTAACAACACGATACGTCCATTTTGGATCATGCTTTTATATCGATATTTATTGCATTATGGGCTGTTATTACACATTATGTCACAATACTTATGCCTATTCTCTCTTATTTTACAAGGTTTACATAAAGAGGGAGAATGCCGGTAGCTGGGATTCTGGGCTGGAAAAGTAGCACATATTAGATACCTATTCTGCACAGCTCCAAAAGTCCTGAAACTTCACGGAAGACGTTTTCAGAATATATAAAAAATACTGAGCACAAAAATTCACCAGGGGGGCCACACCCTGCCCATGAGGGTGGGGGCGCGCCCCCTACCTCGTGGGCCCCCTGGTGGCCCTCCGATGGCCATCTTCTGCTATATGGAGTCTTTCGATGAGGAAAAAAAATCATAAGCCATCTTTCCGGACAAGACTCCGCCGCCACGAGTCGGAACCAATCTAGGGCTCTCGCAGAGCTGTTCTGCCGGGGAAACTTCCCTCCGGGAGGGGGAAATCATCGCCATCGTCATCACCAACGCTCCTCTCATCGGGAGAGGGAAATCTCCATCAACATCATCACCAGCACCATCTCCTCTCCAAACCCTAGTTCATCTCTTGTATCCAATTCTTGTCTCTAAGGCCAGGATTGGTACCTGTGGGTTGCTAGTAGTGTTAGTTACTCCTTGTAGTTGATGCTAGTTGGTTTAATTGGGGAAGATCATATGTTCAGATCCTATATGCATATTAATACCCCTCTGATCATGAACATGAATATGCTTTGTGAGTAGTTACGTTTGTTCCTGAGGACATGGGAGAAGTCTTGCTATTAGTAGTCATGTGAATTTGGTATTTGTTCGATATTTTGATGAGATGTATGTTGTCTCTCCTCTAGTGGTGTTATGTGAATCTCGACTACATGACACTTCACCATTATTTGGGCCTAGAGGAAGGCATTGGGAAGTAATAAGTAGATGATGGGTTGCTAGAGTGACAGAAGCTTAAACCATAGTTTATGCGTTCCTTCGTAAGGGTCTGATTTGGATCCATATGTTTCATGCTATGGTTAGGTTTACCTTAATACTTTTGTTGTAGTTGCGGATGCTTGCGATAGAGGTTAATCATAAGTGGGATTCTTGTCCAAGTAAGGGCAGCACCCAAGCACCGGTCCACCCACATACCAAATTATCAAAGTACCGAACACGAATCATAGGATCGTGATGAAAACTAGCTTGACGATATTCCCATGTGTCCTCGGGAGTGCTTTACATCATATAAGAGTTTGTCCAGGCTTGTGCTTTGCTACAAAAAGGATTGGGCCACCTTGCTGCACTTTATTTACTTTTGTTACTTGTTACTCTTTACAAATTATCCTATCACAAAACTATCGGTTACCTATTATTTCAGTGCTTGCAGAGAATACCTTGCTGAAAACTGCTTATCATTTCCTTCTGCTCCTCGTTGGGTTCGACACTCTTACTTATCCAAAGGACTACGATAGATCCCCTATACTTGTGGGTCATCAAGACTCTTTTCTGGCGATGTTGCCGGGGAGTGAAGCGCCTTTGGTAGGTGGAATTTGGTAAGGAAAAATTTATATAGTGTGCTGAAATTTACTGTCACTTGTTACTATGGAAAGTAATCCTCCGAGGGGCTTCTTCGGGGTATCTTCACCCCGACCAGTAGAGCAAAGAGTTGCTCCTCAACCTACTGAACCTACTGAAAATGAAAATGTTTGCTTTGAAATTCCTTCGGGTATGATAGAAAAACTGCTAGCAAATCCTTTTGCAGGAGACGGAACAACGCATCCTGATGAGCAGTTAATATATGTGGATGAAGTTTGTGGATTATTTAAGCTTGCAGGTGTACCCGGAGATGTTATTAAGAAGAAGGTCTTACCTTTATATTTCAAGTAAGATGCATTGACATGGTATAGGCTATGTGATGATACGGGGTCATGGAACTACAAACGATTGAAATTGGAATTTCATTAGTAGTTTTATCCTATGCATCTTGTTCATCGTGATCGCAATTATATATATAATTTCTGGCCTCGCAAAGGAGAAAGCATCGCTCAAGCTTGGGGGAGGCTTAAATCTATGTTATATTCATGCCCCAATCATGAGCTCTTAAGAGAAATGATTATTCAAAATTTATATGCTCGGCTTTTTGATAACAATCGCACCATGCTCGATACTTCTTGTGATGGCTCTTTTATGACAAAGACTATTGAATTCAAATGGGATTTATTGGAAATAATTAACCGCAACTCTGAAGATTGGGATCTCGACGGGGGTAAGGAGTCAGGTATGACACCTAAGTTTTATTGTGTTAAATCTTTTATGGATACCGATGTTTTCCGTAAATTTAGCACTAAATATGGACTTGACTCTAAGATAGTAGCTTCTTTCTGTGAATCTTTTGCTACTCATGTTGATCTCCCTAGGGAGAAGTGGTTTAAATATCATCCTCCCATAGAAGTAAAAGTAGCTGCACCTATTCAAGTTGAAGAAAAGACTATCACTTATAATGATCGTATTGTTCCTACTGCTTATGTTGAGAAACCACCTTTCCCTGTTAGGATAAAGGATCATGCTAAAGCTTCAACTGTGGATTGTAAAAGCAATATTAGAACTTATACACCTGCTGAGCAAATTAAAGTTGAACCTAATATTGATATTGTTAAAGATCTCTTATCTGATAATATTGATGGGCATGTTATTCATTTCCGTGATGAGACTGCTAGAATTGCTAAACCTTGTGCTAAAGATAAACCTAGATCTTTGGTAGGCATGCATGTTATTTCTGTTAAAATAGAAGATCATTGTTACCATGGCTTATATGATATGGGTGCTAGTGCTATATCTCATGACTTATACAAATAAATTATACATGATATTGCACCTGCTGAGATAGAAGATATTGATGTCACAATTAAACTTGCCAATAGAGATACTATTTCACCAATTGGAATTGTTAGAGATGTTGAAGTCTTGTGTGGGAAAACTAAATATCCTGCTAATTTTCTTGTTCTTGGTTCCCCACAAGATAGCTTTTGTCCCATTATATTTGGTAGACCCTTCTTGAACTCTGTTAATGCTAAGATAGATTGCAAAAAGGATGTTGTTACTATTGGTTTAGGTGATATGTCTCATGAATTTAATTTCTCTAAATTTCATAGACAACACCATGAAAAGGAATTGCCTAGTAAAGATGAAATTATTGGTCTTGCTTCTATTGCCGTACCTCCTAGTGATCCTTTAGAACAATATTTGTTAGACCATGAAAATGGTATGTTTATGAATGAAAGAAGGGAAATAGATGAAGTATTCTTTAAATAGGAACCCATCCTGAAACATAATTTGCCTGTTGAAATCCTAGGGGATCCTCCTCCACCCAAGTGTGATCCCGTGTTTGAGCTTAAATCGTTACCTGATACTCTTAAATATACTTATCTTGATGAGAAAAAAGATATATCCTGTTATTATTAGTGCTAACCTTTCAGAGCATGAAGAAGAGAGATTATTGAAAACTCTGAAGAAACACCGTGCTGCTATTGGATATACTCTTGATGATCTTAAGGGAATTAGTCCCACTCTATGTCAACACAAAATAAATTTAGAGGAAGATGCCAAACCAGTTCGTGATCATCAACGACGACTGAATCCTAAGATGAAGGAAGTGGTAAGAAAGGAAATACTAAAGCTTCTTGAGGCAAGTATAATTTATCCCGTTGCTGATAGTCAGTGGGTAAGTCCTATCCATTGTGTCCCTAAGAAGGGAGGTATTACTGTCGTTCTGAATGATAAAGATGAGTTGATCCCGCAAATAATTATTATAGGTTATAGGATGGTAATTGATTTCCACAAATTAAATAAAGCTACTAAAAAAGATCATTACCCCTTACCATTTATCGATCAAATGCTAGAAATATTATCCAAACATACACATTTTTGCTTTCTAGATGATTATTCTGGTTTCTCTCAAATACCTGTGTCAGCCAATGATCAATCAAAGACTACTTTTACTTGCCCTTTTGGTACTTTTGCTTATAGACGTATGCCTTTTGGTTTATGTAATGCACCTGCTACCTTTCAAAGATGCATGATGGCTATATTCTCTAACTTTTGTGAAAATATTTGTGAGGTTTTCATGGATGATTTTTCCGTCTATGGATCCTCTTTTGATGATTGCTTAAGCAACCTTGACCGAGTTTTGCAGAGATGTGAAGAAACTAATCTTGTCTTGAATTGCGAAAAGTGCCACTTTATGGTTAATGAAGGTATTGTCTTGGGGCATAAAGTTTCTGAAAGAGGTACTGAAGTTGATAAAGCCAAGGTTGATGCTATTGAAAAGATGCCATGTCCCAAGGACATCAAAGTTATAAGAAGTTTCCTTGGTCATGCTGGTTTTTACAGGAGGTTCATTAAGGACTTCTCCAAGATTTCTCGGCCTCTGACTAATTTATTACAAAAAGATATACCATTTGTTTTTGATGATGATTGCGTAGAAGCATTTGAAATACTTAAGAAAGCATTAATCTCTGCACCTATTGTTCAGCCACCTGATTGGAATTTACCCTTTGAAATTATGTGTGATGCTAGTGATTATGTTGTAGGTGCTGTTCTAGGGCAAAGAGTTGATAAGAAATTAAATGTTATTCAATATTCTAGTAAAACTCTAGACAATGCTCAGAGAAATTATGCTACTACCGAAAAAGAATTCTTAGCAGTTGTATTTGCTTGTGATAAGTTCAGATCTTATATTGTTGATTCTAAAGTAACTATTCACACGGATCATGCTGCTATTAAATACCTTATGGAAAAGAAAGATGCTAAACCTAGACTTATTAGATGGCTTCTCTTGCTGCAAGAATTTGATTTGCATATTATTGATAGGAAGGGAGCTGAGAACCCCGTTGCAGACAACTTGTCTAGGTTAGAAAATGTGCTTGATGACCCACTACCTATTGATGATAGCTTTCCTGATGAACAATTAAATGTCATAAATGCTTCTCACACTTCTCCACGGTATGCTGATTATGCCAATTACATTGTTACTAAATTTATACCACCTAGTTTCACATACCAGCAAAAGAAAAAGTTCTTCTATGATTTGAGGCATTACTTTTGGGATGACCCACATCTCTATAAAGAAGGAGTAGATCGTGTTATTAGATGTTGTGTACACTGAGCATGAATAGGAACAGATCCTACGCAAGTGTCACTCCGAGGCTTATGGAGGACACCATGCTGGAGATAGAACTGCACACAAGGTATTGCAATCCGGTTTTTATTGGCCTACTCTCTTCAAGGATGCCCGTAAGTTTGTCTTGTCTTGTGATGAATGTCAAAGAATTGGTAATATTAGTAGACGTCAAGAAATGCCTATGAATTATTCACTTGTTATTGAACCATTTGATGTTTGGGGCTTTGATTATATGGGACCTTTTGCTGCCTGTAATGGATATACACATATTTTAGTTGCTGTTGATTACGTTACTAAGTGGGTAGAAGCTATTCCAACTAGTAGTGCTGATCATAACACTTCTATTAAAATGCTTAAAGAAGTTATTTTTCCAAGGTTTGGAGTCCCTAGATATTTAATGAGTGATGGTGGTTCACATTTTATTCATGGTGCTTTCCGTAAAATGCTTGCTAAATATGATGTTAATCATAGAATTGCATCTCCTTATCACCTGCAGTCTAGTGGTCAAGTAGAATTGAGTAATAGAGAACTCAAATTAATTTTGCAAAAGACTGTTAATAGATCTAGAAAGAATTGGTCCAAGAAACTTGATGATGCATTATGGGCCTATAGAACTGCATATAAAAATCCTATGGGTATGTCTCCGTATAAAATGGTTTATGGAAAAGCATGTCACTTACCTCTCGAACTAGAACATAAGGCATATTGGGCCATTAAAGAGCTCAATTATGATTTTAAACTTGCCGGTGAGAAGAGGTTATTTGGTATTAGCTCACTTGATGAATGGAGAACCCAAGCCAATGAAAATGCCAAATTATTTAAAGAAAAAGTTAAAAGATGGCATGACAAAAGGATACAAAAGCATGAGTTTAATGTAGGTGACTATGTATTGCTATACAACTCTCGTTTAAGATTTTTTGGAGGAAAACTTCTCTCTAAATGGGAGGGTCCTTACATTATCGAGGAGGTCTATCATTCCGGTGCCATAAAAATCAACAACTTCGAAGGCACAAATCCGAAGGTGGTGAACGGTCAAAGAATTAAACATTATATCTCAGGTAATCCTATTAATGTTGAAACCAATGTTATTGAAACCGTACCCTGGAGGAATACATATGGGACACCTTTTGGAACGTTCCAGACTCCGAAAAGGAATAGGTATGTGGCACGGTAAGTAAACCGACTCCAAAACAGTTCTAATGGCAATTTTCTTCCGTTTTGGAATATTTAGAAAAATAGAAAAATAACAAGCAGTCCGGGAAGGACACGAGGGCTCTGCGAGGGTGGAGGGCGCGCCCCCTACCTCGTGGGCACCTCGTGCGCTTTCCGGACTCCGTTTTCATACACGACAGGTATTTTGGTCGGTAAAAATTCATTATATGACCTCCCGAAGGTTTTGACCACCGTATCACGCAAAAATCTCCTGTCTTTGTTTCGAGCTGTTTTTCTGACAGATCTAGGTCGTCATGTCATCTTCAAGTGCCCCCAAGGACCATTTCTTCGAGAAGGTCATCAACCCCTACCTCGCGGAAGTGCTGCAACACCCTCAAACCATTGAGGTGCGTGAGGGGTTGTTGCACATCCGCGATGCTGAGGGACCAAGGAAGACCGGAAGCACGGAGGCAAGGCTCGGGGCATTGGAGCAAGAAGTTTTCAAGTGTCAGGAGATGGCGGAGCGTGGACTCGATTCCAATCACATTATGATCACGGAGTTCACCAACAACCACAAGCTGGACGTCAAGGACATAGGGGAGGCCATCTTCAAGCTTCATGAGAAAATCAAACACCTCCAAGCCCAGATCTATGACCTGCAAAATCAAAACTGTGAGTATGAATATAGATTCAAGAGGATGAGTTTGGCTGCAGATTTGAGGTTTCAGGAGACTCGATCATCCTTCTATGATGGTGAGCCTATGCCTTGGAAGAAGGACGACAAGCCTATGCCATCAACAAAACCATCACCTTCTTCACCAACAAAGAAGAACTGAGTATCTAGTATGGGCACTCCCCTTGGAAACTGCCAAGCTTGGGGGAGTGCCCCGATATTGTATCACCATCACTTTTTTATCTTTACCGTTTTTCTTAGTTCGATCCTTTTGATAATATCTTGATCTAGTAGAATAAAAGCTTTTGGTATGATCTAGTTGGTGAGTTTTGCTTTATGATCCTTCTATGTAATCGAGTCCGTGAGCTATATATAATAAAGATTAGTGTTGAGTCAAGGGCTTGATTATTTTGCCATGATCTTGAGTGAATAAAAGAAAAGAGAAAGAATAAAAAGAATAAAAGAGATCATATGGATCTTATGGAGAGTAATGAGCTCACATAGAAAAAGTATGATGAATAAAAGCTGTTGAGAGTTGACAAACATAGTTTTGGTCATCGTTGCAATTAATAGGATGTAATAAAGAAAGAGAGGTCTTCACATATAAATATAGTATCTTGGACATCTTTTATGATTGTGAGAACTCATTAAAATATGACATGCTAAAGAGTTGACGTTGGACAAGGAAGACAACGTAATGGGTTATGTTTTCTTACATCTGAGATAAATTATATTGTCTTGGATCATCCAACATGATTGAGCCTGCCTTTCCCCCTCATGCTAGCCAAATCCTTTGCACCATGTAGAGATGTGCTTCCAAACGCCCTTAAACTAGTTTTGCCATGAGAGTCCACCATATCTACCTATGGATTGAGTAAGATCCTTCAAGTAAGTTGTCATCGGTGAAAGCAATAAAAATTGCTCTCTAAATATGTATGATTGATTGGTGTGGAGGAAATAATCTTTATACGATCGTGTGATATGGAAGAAATAAAAGCGACAGACTGCACAATAAAGGTCCATATCACAAGTGGCAATATAAAGTGACGTTCTTTCGCATTAAGATTTTGTGCATCCAACCATAAAAGCGCATGGCAACCTCTGCTTCCCTCTGCGAAGGGCCTATCTTTTACCTTTATCTCCTACCTTACATAAGAGTCATGGTGATCTTCACCCTTCCTTTTTACATTTTATCTTTTGGCAAGCACAACATGTTGGAAAGATCCTGGTATATATGGCTAATTGGATGTGAGTTTTCATGAACTATTATTGTTGACATTACCCTTGAGGCAAAACGTTGGGAGGCAAAACTATAAGCCCCTATCTTTCTCTGTGTCTGATTAAAACTCCATACCCATAAGTATTGTGTGAGTATTAGCAATTGTGAAAGACTAAATGATAGTTGAGTATGTGGACTTGCTGAAAAGCTCTTATATTGACTCTTTCCTATATTATGATAAATTGCAATTGCTTCAATGACTGAGATTATAGTTTGTTAGTTTTCAATGAATTTTATGATTCGTACTTAAAATTGTGATTGAATTGTTACTCTAGCATAAGAAATCATATGACAAGAATTATATAAGTTGTTGTTCTAAGAATGATCATGATGCCCTCATGTCCGTATTTAATTTTTATCAACACCTCTATCTCTAAACATGTGGACATATTTTTTGATTTCAGCTTCGCTTGAGGACAAGCGAGGTCTAAGCTTGGGGGAGTTGATACGTCCATTTTGCATCATGCTTTCACTACAAAAAAATACACTTCCGTGATGATACGTGTTTGTCGCAGTAGGTCGCGTTTTTTGTCATGCATGTACATCCATGACAAATTTATGACAGAATCAAGATAGTCATACCTGTGCTGTCGTAGAAGTGTTCCATGACATTACCAAAATTATCATCACGGAAGTGTCCACTTCCATGACGATAAATCGCGCGTCACAGAAGTGCTTTCATCAAGGGTGACCGACACGTGGCATCCACCATAACGGAACGCCGTTAAGCTATCGGGTCAGGTTTTGGATCCGATAACCCATTAACAGCCCCAACCAATGGGGATTTTCCACGTGTAAAATCATCATTGGCTAGAGGAAACACGTGTCGACTCATCGTTGGGACAGATGTCATCCACTCACTGGACAGAAGGCACCTATGATACGTCGACACATGGCACGGCCCAATAGTGGGCCATTCCTGTGAAAAGGCCGGCCCGTTTGACTTGGTCAAAAGCTGGCGGGCCGGCCCATGGAAAGCCTGTTAACGGCATGTTCGCATATAGCCCATTTACAGCCCGCTAACCCAAGGCCTGTTAAGCCCTATCCGAATTAGGCCCAATAGCGTCATCTGGGCCATCCAATATGATTCCAGCCCGTTTTCACTTCTGGCCCATGTATAGCCCATGACGTCTTTCGGCCCATATGAGGCCCTTTGTAACTCTTAGCCCATTAGCGGCCCGTGCTGAAACTGGCCCATAATGAACAGTGTATTACTTTACACCCATTAACGGCCCGTGGTGAAACTGGCCCGTAATGAACAGTGTATCACTTTATACCCATTAACGGCCCGTTATTCCGTTGGGCCGTTTCCAGCCCAAGTTAACTTTCGGCCTTCCGAGGGCCCATTTATTCTTGGGCTCATTTGCAGCATTCGGGTACTTACGGCCCGTTACTGTCATTTTCTGCTTGTGGGCCAAATTCAGCCCGTCGTTACAGTCGGCCCGTTTGTGGACCGTTAGTCTGTTGGGCCATTTTCATAGCATCACCAAATACGGCCTATTAACGGCCCATTATGGTCAGCCCATAAAACGTACGATTTCCATTAAAGGCCCGTCTACGGCCCATTAAAGGCCCGTACAAGACCCATAAATGAGTCGGCGGCCCATGGATCCTACGAGACATAGAAGGCCCATGGATACTACGAGACGTAGAAGGCCCATGGATCCTACGAGATGTAGAAGGCCCATGGATCCTATGAGACGTAGAAGGCCCATGGATCCTACGAGACGTAGAAGGCCCATGGATCCTACGAGATGTAGAAGGCCCATGGATCCGACGGCCAGTGAAGGGCCATGGTCGGGTGAGTTGGCCCCCGTTTTAACGATATAGCTTATTCAAAGAATTATCCTACTCAATACTATCACCTCTAAAAAGCATACACTATACAACAAAGAGATCAAGGCATAGAAAGGTACAATAATCCTACACTATACAATAAAGAAATTACAGCCGATTATACCCACTGGGCATTATGGTTCGGCACAGGTGATAATAAAGCATACACAAACAACAAATTACATACACTAGGCAAATACAGCTCATACATCATGGACGCGCATCAACTTAACTCCATTTGAACTATAATCTCTTCAGAAAATAGGATTGGCCGGATTCAGATAGCACAAATTTCAGTCTGCAAAATCTCCAATTCCTTCATGGTTACCTCAGTGTCTTGTTTCATTTTTTTGACTCCGGCATCTAATACCTGCATGTCCAGTCTCAACTTGTTGATTATACGTTGACAATCATGTACACATTGTCTTGCCACCTCTAGTTGATGCTCGAGAACATCAGCACATTCCAATTCCAATCCATAATCATTTGGTAACGGCCATGCCGCACCGCTCGCAGATCTTTGTGTTGATGTCACTTCATCCTAAATTTTTTCTGTAAGTACACATGACTAGGGCAAAAATATAGTTACAACAGTGAAGCGAACAAGACACTATTTTGTACTACATGGCAAAACAGGACTAACAATAATGTTACACGTCACTTTCAAAAAAAATGTTACACGTCATGAAGCATAAGCAGGTGATATTTTAAAAATTATAAAAAAGATAGTCTGTGCAGCCTGCATACAGAAATCCCTCTTAGCTCACCAGAGGAGCATGATGTTGGGGCCCAATCGAAAACACAGACAAGTTACAAATTTAGACAACACGTTGCGTATAAGTAAACAAGCAGTTGACCATTCTGTGCCTCAATTAAAGTCTTAGGGAGCATAATGAACAATAGAGGGTTTCATACAAACATACTACAGCAGGCAAAACTATGCAATCATTAGCGTAGTGTAAACTAGATTGTGAGCCTCATGCAATCATAGTTGGTTAATAGACTTCAAAGCTTTAGGCACACTTCGGCAGAGTAATTAAACGGTAAGGCCTTTAATTATGTCAACTAATAGTGATACAAGTACAGAACATCAGGCATGATTATTTGGGCATCTCATTAACTAAGGACAAATAAAGCAATTGAAAAGAGAAAATTAACTATGCCTGAAACACACAAGGAATTGAACTGTTGAGTTGCATATAGTGACTTACCTTAGCAGGTTGAAGAGGCTCAGCGCAGCTCCTAATTATCTTGCAAGGCTCCTTCCTAACATCTTGTACTTGGAAATCCTCATATTATCTTCATTGCACCCCCTCTACAAGGTGACACAAACTAGTTACTCGTCTCCTTGGAAGATAAATATTCATACATTCCAGTCTGTGAACACAAAAGGATGAGATTATAACAAAACAACACCACATAATGAAACATGCCGCATCTCTTGCACTTGCACACAATGAAATGAGCATTTACTATGTCTGCATTATGTAAAAACTAGGCATACCTTCGAACTGGATCTCCAGGTACTCTTGGAGAGCCTACTATAGTGTACGGCCAAACCTTTATGTCGCCTATGAGTTAGAAAAGGCCCCACTATAGCAGCCCTTAGTGTTTAAATCGTTGACAAGTTCTGTTAGAGTGTTAGGTCAAGAACAACAAGTAATCAAAGCAAACAGTTCTAGTATGGCTGGCTGATGCAAACAAGCAATTGAACAGATGTGTGAGCAAATCATACATATCAAGTGTCGGAGTAATGGGCCACGGGTAGGCTAACCCAGGCCAAGAACCTTTCAAAACATCGGGGCAGGCTGCACCCCTCTTCGCGCCGCCTTGAGCATCCAAGACGGCGGAGGAACCCGCGCTTGGCTGGCCAACCTTTGGCCGGTGACGCGGGGCGACTTCTCCCTCGGCATCGTCATCAGGCCAGTCGGCGAAAGTGGTCGTGGGCCTCGAGCTGCCTGCTTCTCCTCCTCCTCCCTCAGCGTTGGCCTCCATGGCCACCGCCCCAAAGTCAGGATCGTCGACGTCGCTCTCCGCCCGATCGGGGACAAACTGATGAGCCGGCCCCGTGGTGCCGGCCGAAGGATGGACGAGAGGGTTCTGATTCAAAAACAAAAACTGTCAGACTGGACAAGTCGGACTCGGCAACAAAAGAAACAGAAGAAGAAGGAAGACGAATTACAATAGGCGGGGGGTTGGCGCGTGAGTACGGCTCCTTACCGAACCGCCAATCCACCGTGAGACTGCAGTTCGCGATGTAGTTCACCGTGTCCGCCACCTCCGCGTGAGGCGTGTCCTTGGAGAACATCCGACTCGGGTCCCGATGACCGCTCATCTGGCAGATCAGGTGAGGTCGGCCTTGGAGTGGGAGGACTCGGCGCGCCACAAAGGCGGCCAACAAGTCGGCCCCGGACAAGCTCTCCGACTGCGTCAGCACTCGGAGTCGCACGACGGCGGCGGCACCAGCAGGAGACATTGTCCTGGCTCGGGGTGACCAGCTGGGGAGCCTTCCAGCTGGCGCGCCGGCTTCGTAAGCCGGCAGGTTGACCCAGTCGCCTTCTGGGACGACGTTCTTCACATAAAAGTAGGACCGCTGCCACATCTTCACCGACTTAATCAGCGCGATGGTGGGAAATGGATTGTCGGCCACTGATCTCCGCATCGCGATAAACGCGCCACACTGGGCCGGCACGCCGGTGACGTGTGTGCCAAGCTTGGACTGGAAGAACTCACCCCAGAGCTCGATGGTGGGGAGAACGCCGAGGAAGCCTTCGCACAGGGTGGCGAAGGCAGCCAACAGCACCACCGTGTTCGGAGTAAGGTGGTGCGGCTGGAGCCCGTGGAACTCCAAGAAGGAGCAGAAGAAGCCGCTCGTCGGCAGCCCCAGGCCGCGCATAAAGGTGTGAGCGGAATATGACCCGCTCACCCTCCTCCGGCGCCAGCGATATTTCCCCCTCCGGCGTGAGGCGGACCCGCACTAAGCCCCTGCCGGGCAGCCGCCGTGTCTTGCGGAGGATCTCGACATCGTTGTCATCGACCTCGGAGTAGTCCCACACTCTGCAGCGCACAGCAGCAGGAGGCGCGGCGGCGGAGGAAGAGCTCATCGCAGCGGGCGCGGCGTGGTTCGGAGCTGCAGCGGCGAGAGGAAGAAGAAGCAAGAAGGAGCGAAAGGGAGTAGGGAAGAGGGGCGCGCGTGCTTCGCTGCCCCCTCCCCCCGCCTACTTATAGGCTCGTGGGCTTAGAAGCCAAAAGGGCAGTCGTGGGATTAACTATGCCCAGGAACCCACGACCCCCATGATTTACCACGCAAAGTTACTGCGTGCAGTAACTGCGCAGGAACCCCAACCGTCCACACGGCCACAACGGATCCGTTCACATGCCGAGGCGTGGTAGTGGTGGGCCCCACCTGTAGGCCTGTCCCATTGCGCGTGTGGGTGGGCAGACTGGCTCAGCCACATGGCGCCTCGCGACGGGTCCACAACGGGCGGCAACCTGGAGGCTTATCAAGCATGCCGCCTGGACTCTGCCGCGACGTCTAAACTTTTTGAGGGGCAAGTCGGCCTTAAGCAAATCCGGCTCCAACTAGTCAGCTTGACAGAAGACGGCTAGCGAGGCCCAGATCCAACCGCTGGAAAGAAGAAACTATTGAGGCTCCTCGACATATCGCCCTCGGTGCCTCACCAGCTTCGGGGACTACTGTTGGAGTAATGGGCCACGAGTAGGCTAACCCAGGCCCAGAACATTTCAAAACATCGGGGCAGGCTACACCCCTCAAGACCTCAGGACGAAGAGCCGCCTTCTGAGAGTTGGCGGCGAGGCAGATGACTTCCCACTCGCGGCCGAGTGCCGGGGACGACTTCAGGATGAGCCGACTCCTGACTGGCGACTTCCAGAGAAGCCGGCCATGGGGAGTCGGCCCGCAACGCCAACAACCCCCATGTCCTCATAAAGAGGGACAGGACGGGGAGTGGCCACAGTAAGGTCCACTCCCATCCTTTTCCAAGGGCAGGCGTGGCAGCAGTACGCCGTACCCGCGGAGATCTCCGCCCGGCGTGACACTGTTGCCATGCCGACCCTGACGTCAACCCCAGTGGGCGGAGTCCTGTGCCCACGACGGCCTGCCGGTACGACCCAGGGACGACGGGTCCCACCAGTCGGCGGGCGTACGGAAGATGGCAAGAGCGCTACCAGTCGGCCCAGTTGGGAGTCGGCCCCCAGGAGTCGGCCGGCCCCTCCCACGGGCCCCACGCGCCATTAACCAGACGCGACAGGGAGTGGCAATAGTGATCGCCCGCCAGATGGCGGAGCTGTTGCCACGACCCCATGACCAAGCCCGCGTCATTAGAAGCACGGCTGCAGTAATCTGCAGCCGGCAAGACCCGCCCGCGGCGTACGCGGCCTATCAGTTCCGTACCGAGCCAGTTGGCGAGGCCCACCAGTCGGCGGGCCCTAGGAGTCGGCGGATAAGACGGCGGCCAGAGAGATTGACGGATGGGCCCGTGTCCAGCCGGATCACCATTGTACCCCTGGGGGGTAGGCCTATATAAACCCTCCAGGGCACCCATGCAAAGGGTTCGAATCCATTAGCACTAGCCAGATCATATAGGAAGGAGAGAGCTAGCCTTGCCTTCTCCTACCTCCAGGAGATAGCTCAAGGAGCAACCGTGTACACACTTTGCCATAGTGATCATGCGGAGACCCCGCAGAGCAGCAGTAGGGGTGTTATCTCCACAGAGAGCCCCGAAGCTGGGTAAGATTCGCCGGCGTGCATGCCTTCGCCTTATCCCGTTTCCAGGCACCGGCGACGTTCTACTCGCTCCCACCATGATAAGCCATCCTTTGGCATATGTCGCACCCAACCCCCGACATTTGGTGCCCACCGTGGGGCCTGGTGCACCGTCGTCCGGAGACCTGCTCTGGACGGGAACCCTTTTCCTCCCTGGCGAGCACAGCCAGCCCGGCACGCCAGACGGAGTTTGCACCGACGCGCTGCATGGCGCTGAGATCGCCTGCACAGCCAGCTGCCTCGCCGATCTTGTCGGTGAGGTTCGCCTCTCCGACGAGCCTGCATCCGACGCAGGCACGGGCGGCCCCGAGAGCCTCCTCGCGGGCCTCCTTGACCAACTCCACGTCGCCGGTGAGCCTGCCGTGGACTTGGAGTCTGTAGGCTCCACCGACCCAATGCTGGTCGACTCCGACACTGCGTCACTCGACACGTTCCCCACCAATGTGGTGGTGTAGGATCGAAAGTATGTCTAGAGGGGGTGGGGTGATTAGACTACTTGACCAAATAAAACATAACCTTTTCCCAATTTTAGTTCTTGGCAGATTTTAGCTATTGTAGGACAAGTCAAGCAATCATCACACAATTCAAGCAAGCATGCAAAGAGTATATTGGCAGCGGAAAGTAAAGCATGCAACTTGCAAGAATGTAAAGGGAAGGGTTTGGAGAATTCAAACGCAATTAGAGACACGGATGTTTTTCCCGTGGTTCGGATAGGTGGTGCTATCCTACATCCACGTTGATGGAGACTTCAACCCACAAAGGGTAACGGTTGCGCGAGTCCACAAAGGGCTCCACCCACAAAGGGTAACGGTTGTGCGAGTCCACAAAGGGCTCCACCCACAAAGGGTCCACGAAGAAGCAACCACCCACAAAGAGTCCACGAAGTAGCAACCTTGTCTATCCCACCATGGCCATCGCCCACACAGGACTTGCCTCACTAGCGGTAGATCTTCACGAAGTAGGCGATCTCCTTGCCCTTACAAACTCCTTGGTTCAACTCCACAATCTTGTCGGAGGCTCCCAAGTGACACCTAGCCAATCTAGGAGACACCACTCTCCAAGAAGTAACAAATGGTGTGTAGGTAATGAACTCCTTGCTCTTGTGCTTCAAGTGATAGTCTCCCCAACACTCAACTCTCTCTCATAGGATATGGATTTTGTGGAAAGAAGATTTGAGTGGAAAGCAACTTGGGAAGGCTAGAGATCAAGATTCATATGGTAGGAATGGAATATCTTGGTCTCAACACATGAGTAGGTGGTTCTCTCTCAGAACAAATGAGTAGGAATTGTGTATGTGTTCTGATGGCTCTCTCCTTGAATGAAGAGGAGGTGGAGGGGTATATATAGCCTCCACACAAAATCCAACCATTACACATAGTTTTCCAATCTCGGTGGGACTGAATCAACAAACTCGGTCGGACCGAAAATGTAAACCTAGTGACCGTTAGAGATTTTCGGTGGGTCTGACATGCAACTCGGTGGGACCGATATGGTTAGGGTTTGGGCATAACGTAATCTCGGTGAGACCGAATCAACAAATCGGTGGAACCGAATTTGGTAATTGGCTAACCAGAGAGTTGGTCAGGCAAACTCGGTGGGACCGATTTGCTCTTTCGGTGAGACCGAAAAATTACAAAAGGGAAACACTAAATTTTCATTGCAATCTCGGTGGGACCGATTCGCTCTTTCGGTGAGACCAAAAAGTTACGAAAGGGAAACAGAGAGTTTGCAATCCCATCTCGGTGAGACCGAGATCCCTATCGGTGAAACCGAATTGCTAGGGTGTGGCAGTGGCTTATGACAAGTGAAACTCGGTGGCGTCGGATAGGAAGAATCGGTAGGACCGAGTTTGCCTTAGGGTTTAGGTCATATGTGGATATGGGAAAGTAGTTGACGGTTCTGGAGCATATCACTAAGCACATGAAGCAAGAGGCTCATTAGGCCACACCTCATCCCTCCTTGATAGTATTGGCTTTTCCTAAAGACTCAATGTGATCTTGGATCACTAAAATATAAAATGAAGAGTCTTGAGCTTTTGAGCTTGAGCCAATCCTTTGTCCTTAGCATTTTGAGGGTTCCACTTTCACATCCATGCCATGCCAATCATTGAGCTTTCCTGAAATAATTATCTAGGAATAGCATTAGCTCAATGAGCTATATGTTGTTATGAATTACCAAAACCACCTAGGGATAGTTGCACTTTCAGGTGGTCTACGACGAGCCACTCCCTCGCGCGGAGAGAGATGGAAGCACCGTCACAGAGGTGCTCGTCATCGGTCATGATGAGCGTCCCGGCCGAGGAGCGCACGACCCGCTTGGCGCAGCACTGCAAGACCTGACCGTGCCCATTCCGGAAGACGCCGACGCAGAGACGCTGGAGGCGCGCCTCCTTCAGCTCGTCGAAGGTGCAAAGAAGCTGGCTAGCATGAGACGCTTGTCAGAAGCCTACCAACGTGAGATGGATCGCGCTGTGGGTGGCTCGCCAGCCCCAACTAGGCCCAGCCGCCTAGGCGCGGTCCAGCAGCGCGGCGTGGCCATCGCCAACCTGTTCGGGGCAGATCGCCCTGTATACGCCACGCCTGCGGAGAACATTCGAGCCGCCCAGGCGGCGGCGGGTAAACTGGACAACTTCAAGGGTGAAGAGTGCCGCCTGATGGCGGAGCGAGTCCAGCGCCTCCTCGACGCGGCTGCCACGCAGAATGAGGCCGGCTGCCGCATAGAGGCGCCGCAGCGACAAAACGACGACCCGCCTCCACGCCAATACCAAGGCGCGATGTCTCGAACGCCGATTGGCGGCGCCCGCGGAAGGAAAGACAAGGATCCGGCTGTCAGCCGCAGTCAGACTCGCATTACCATAGAGCGCGACCAAGACGGCCGCCCAAGAGCAGTGGAACAACGGGACGACTGTCCGCCTCCTCCTCCTCGCAAGGAAAGGCGAGTCTCCCCGCCGCCTGTTGACCATCCGACTCTCGGTGACTGCCTTGGCCGCCGAGAGGGAGTCGGAGAAAACGTTGCCCGCCTCTGGATCGACCGACTTCACCGATCCCTGGCGCAGGAAGAAGAAGACGAGTTGGGTCCGCCTTGTTTCGGGCCCCGCATTCGAGACGAGCCCTTTCCCAAAGGGTTCACGCTCCCAAGAGACACGCCCAAGTACATCGGCTCCGTGAAGCCGGAGGACTGGCTGGTTGACTACTCCACGGCCGTTAACATAGCGAACGACAACAAGCGTGTTGCCGTAAAATACGTTCCGATCATGCTCCAGGGCACGGCCCGGACATGGCTGAACAGCCTGAAGCCCCGCAGCATCAACAGCTGGGTCGACTTCACCGATGCATTCGTCCGCAACTTCACAAGCACGTACAAGCGTCCTCCCAAGCCTCGCCAGCTTTCCCTGCGCGTGCAAGGCCCCAACGAGTCGACTCGCGACTACCTCACGCGTTGGGCCGAGCTTCGGAACTCTTGCGAGGGCGTGCACGAGGTGCAGGCTTTCGAGTACTTCACCGCCGGGTGCAGAGAAGGCACCCTCCTCAAGCACAAGCTCCTCTGCGACGAACCAAAAACCCTCAACGAGTTGCTGATCATAGCAGACAAGTATGCCACGGCCGACTCCTCCATGAAGGCGGAGATTCAAGTTAGTGCGACTGGCAAAGTGGCCCCTCAGGCTCCCAGAACTTCGGCTGGAGACACCAGCCGGCGACAACAGCAGAGCGACCACAAGCGCAAGGCCCCACAGCCGGCTTCCAGCAGTCGGCAGGTGGCGACAGTCGAAGACCAACAGCCAGAAGGGCAGCCTCCACCCAAGCGACAGAAAGGCGGCATGCCCAACTGGTTGCCGCCTTTCTCGTAGGAGCAGACTCTGGATGGTCCTTGCAAGTTCCACAGCGGCGCGAAGCCGTCGAACCACACCACCCGGAAGTGCCACTGGCTCACCAGGATCGCCAAAGGAGACGGCCTCCTGCCTCCCCAGCCTGCTGGGCAGCCGCCTCTGCCTCCGCCCCAGCAGCCGGCTGTCAGGCCAGTCGGCGCAGTACAAGACGAGTACCCCGAAGAGCACGGAGCCTACGTGGTATTTACCAGCGTGGCTGATGATCGACGCAGCAGGCGGCTGCAGCAGCAAGAGGTGAACGCAGTAGCATCAGAGACACCAGAATTCGTGCACTGGTCCGAGAAGCCTATCAGCTGGAGCAGAGCTGATCACCCAGAGGTAATGCCGAGTCCGGGCTCCTATGCCTTGGTCTTGGATGCCACCTTTGCCACGGATAGACGAGCCGCTCGTTTCTCGCGAGTTCTGATAGACGGAGGCCGCAGCATCAACATCCTGTACAAGGACACCATGGAGAAGTTAGGAATCAAGCAAAGACAGATTTAGAACAGCCGGACTGTATTCCATGGCATTGTTCCTAGCCTTTCCTGCTCACCAATCAGCAAGATCCTGATGGACATCCTCTTTGGAGAGAAAGATCACTTCCGCCGAGAGTCAGTTTGGTTTGAGGTGGTGGATCTCGAGAGCACATACCATGCATTACTTGGCCGACCCGCCCTGGCCAAGTTCATGGCGGTCCCCCACTACGCCTACCTCAAGATGAAGATGCCTAGTTCCAAGGGGATTCTGACTGTAGCCGGCGACTACCGGAAGTCGTATCCCTATGCGGCTGAAAGTAGTCAGGTTGGCCGAGTCCCTGGTGATCGCGGCCGAGAAGCGGCTCCTTGACCGGGCTGTGGCAATGGCTGGCAAGAAGCCAGAGGTGTTGCCTAACCACAAGGAGTCGGAGGCTGAGGGTTCGTTCAAGCCGGCCAAAGAGACGAAGAAGATACCCTTGGACCCAGAGCACCCAGAGAGGTACGCTGTCGTAGGCGCAAACCTCGACAACAAATAGGAAGGCGAGCTCGTCGATTTCCTCCGTGAGAATCGGGACATCTTCGCATGGTCCCCCAAATACATGCAAGGTGTACCGACGGAATTCGCCGAGCACAAGTTACATGTCCGATCTGATGCGAAGCCAGTCAGGCAGCCCTTGCCGCCTATCAGAAGAAAAGAGAAGAGTTGTCGGAGAAGAGATAGCCCGACTCCTAGCAGCCGGCTTCATTATGGAAGTATTCTTTCCAGAGTGGCTAGCCAACCCGGTCCTGGTACTGAAGAAGAACAAGCAGTGGCGAATGTGTATTGATTACACAAGCCTCAACAAGGCTTGCCCCAAGGACCCGTTTGCTTTGCCAAGAATTGATCAGGTGATAGACTCCATAGCCGGATGCGAGCTGTTCAGCTTCTTAGATGCATATTCAGGATATCACCAGATCAAGCTGAACCCGGCTGACAGACTAAAGACCGCCTTCATCACACAGTTTGGAGCCTTATGCTACCTAACCATGACGTTCGGCTTGAGGAATGCCGGCGCCACCTTTCAGCGTTGCATGCAGAAGTGCCTCCTCAAGCAACTCGGCATAAACGCCCACGTTTACGTGGACGATGTGGTGGTGAAGACGGAGAAGCATGGAACACTGCTGGAAGACCTCAAGGAGACCTTGGAGAACCTGCGCCGATTCCAGATCAAGCTCAACCCTGAGAAGTGCGTCTTCGGAGTACCAGCCGGCCAACTCCTTGGCTTCCTGGTCTCTGAACGCGGCATAGAGTGCAACCCTGTAAAGATCAAGGCCATTGAGAGGATGGAGGTACCCAGCCGACTGCTGGACGTGCAAAAGTTCACTGGCTGCTTGGCGTCCATCAGCCGGTTCATCAGTCGGCTGGGCGAGAAAGCTCTCCCCTTATACCAGCTCATGAAGAAGACCACTTTTTTCGAGTGGAACCACAAGGCGGACGAAGCTTTTCTCCAGTTGAAGAAGATATTGACTACTCCACCCGTTCTGGCGGCTCCGACTCCTAAGGAGCCCATGCTCCTGTACATCGCCGCCACCAGCCGGGTAGTCAGCACAGTCATTGTAGTGGAACGCAAGGAGGAAGGCAAGGCACTACCTGTCCAGAGACCGGTATATTACCTGAGCGAAGTGCTGTCGACCTCCAAGCAGAACTACCCCCACTACCAGAAGATGTGCTATGGCGTGCACTTTGCCGCCAAGAAGCTGAAGCCTTACTTTCAAGAGCATCCAATCACTGTGGTCTGCACGACCCCACTTGCCGAGATCATCGGAAGCCGAGATGCTTCTGGCCGAGTGGCCAAATGGGCCATAGTGCTGGCTCCCTACACCATCTACTACCAGCCCCGCACCACCATCAAGTCACAAGTACCGGCCGACTTCCTCCTCGACTGGGCCGAGACCCAGTACCTACCACCAGCGCCCGACTCCACCCATTAGCGGATGCATTTCGACGGCTCCGAGATGCGCACCGGCTTGGGAGCCGGTGTTGTCCTCACTTCTCCTAAAGGAGACAAGCTCAAATACGCACTGCAAATCCACTTTGCCGCCTCCAACAACGTCGCCGAATACGAGGCGCTCATTCACGGGCTCCGGCTTGCCAAAGAACTTGGCATTCGCCGGATCCTGTGTTATGGCGACTTGGACTTATCTGTCCAGCAGTCGTCTAGCGACTGGGACGCCAAAGATGAAAACATGGCGAGTTACCGTTTCCTCGTGCAGCACCTCAGTGGATATTTCGAGGGGTGCGAGTTCCTCCATGTGCCAAGAAACGACAACGACCAAGCAGACGCCCTGGCACGAATCGGCTCTACCCTCCAAGAAATACCATCCGGCGTCGCCCTTCAGCGCCTCCTCAAGCCGTCTGTCAAGCCTTCACCAGAGTCAGACTCCATCTTTGTGCCGGCTCCCCCCGAAGAAGTCGGATCCGACTCCAGAGCCCCAGCAGACGGTACGAGGATTTTGGCAGATGGCTCCAAAGCCGCCACAGTCGAAGCCGGCCCAGGGACTGCAGAACCCGGCTCGGGGACTGCGGCGGCCAGCCCGAAGACTCCAGAACTCGGCTCGAGGGCTGCACCAGATGTCCTGGGGACTGCATTAATCCAGCAGGCGGTTGCTGACTCCAGCCCGCCGCCTCCCAGCCCATCCGCCCTCGTCCAAGTCGCAGTTCTGGCAGTCGAAGAAATAGCAGCACCCTCATGGGCCCAGCCCATCCTCAAATTCCTGGTGAGCAAAGAGCTACCGACTGATGAGACCTTAGCTCGGCAAGTACAACGCCGAG
Source organism: Triticum urartu (assembly GCF_003073215.2). NCBI lineage: Eukaryota > Viridiplantae > Streptophyta > Magnoliopsida > Poales > Poaceae > Triticum > Triticum urartu. Next base: position 263,765,466 of record NC_053022.1, read on the forward strand.
CGGCAGCCTACACCATAGTCAACAGAGAGCTGGTCAGGCGCAGCGTCACTGGTGTCTACCAGCGCTGCGGAGAGCCAGAGCAAGGCCAAGCAATTCTCAAAGACATCCATCAAGGCGAGTGCGGCCACCATGCGGCTTCAGGAGCACTCATCGCCAAAGCCTTCCGACACAGTTTCTTCTGGCCAACGGCCTTAGAAGAGGCTAAGGAATTGGTCCAAAAATGCAAAGGGTGCCAGAAGTTCTGCTCCAAGCCGCATCAGCCGGCTTCTGCACTCAAGACCATCCCCATTGCCTGGCCCTTCGCAGTTTGGGGCCTAGACATCGTGGGACTATTCAAGACAGCACGAGGTGTCCTAACTCACTTACTTGCCGCGGTGGACAAGTTCACCAAGTGGATAGAAGCGAAGCCAATCAAGAAGCTGAATGGCCCGACTGCCGTAACTTTCATCTCTGACATCACAATTCGGTACGGCGTACCACACGGCATCATCACCGACAACGGCACGAATTTTGCCGAAGGCGCCTTGGCCCGTTTCTGCGCGACACAGGGCATCCGACTGGACCTAGAGTCCGTTGCCCATCCACAGTCAAACGGCCAGGTGGAGCAAGCAAATGGCCTCATCCTGTCCGGCATCAAGCCCCGAATGGTCGAGCCTTTGGGGCGCTCAGTTGGCTGCTGGCTCGATGAGTTGCCAGCCGTCCTCTGGAGTCTGCGCACGACTCCAAACAAGTCAACTGGCTTCACACCTTTCTTCCTCGTCTACGGTGCTGAAGCCATCATCCCAACGAACATAGAGTTCGACTCCCCACGAGTCACCATGTACACCGAGGAAGAAGCAAAAGAAGCACGTCAAGACGGCGTCGATCTGCTGCAAGAGGGCCGTCTGTTGGCACTCAGCCGGTCCATCATCTACCAGCAGAGCCTGCGCAGATACTACAACAGGAAGGCCAGGCCAAGATCTTTCCAAGAGGGCGACCTTGTGCTCCGACTGATCCAGCGAACAGCCGGCCAGCACAAGCTGTCGGCGCCTTGGGAAGGCCCCTTCATCATCAGCAAAGTGCCGGGCAACGACTCCTACTACCTGATCGATGCTCAGAAGCCACGGGCACGCAAGAGGGATGACTCCGGCAAAGAGACAGAGCGGCCATGGAATGCAAATCTCCTCCGAAAATTTTACAGTTAAACGCAGTATGTACCATGCTACCCTTTGTATTAAAAAGTACCAAGACTTCGCCCCCCCCCCCCCGAGAAGAGCTCGGGGACTGCCCTCTTTAATCCATATGATAAGAATTATGCCTTCGAGTATGTTACTTTTTGTTATGCCGCTTGGCACCGGGTTCGACTAGTCGGCCCGGGGACTTGCCGCCTTGCGCTATGAAATGCTTCCTGCAGCCGGACAAGTAGTGTGTGGCGCCTAAGCCATCTCCTATCAGAAGCCGCATCTCGAAGAGCGACTGTCTGGTGGGCAGAAGTAAGGAAGAATGGGCGTCCACATGAAAAATGGCTAAGGACTCAAAGCATAAACATAGCTTAAAGCCGGCTTCCATCCTTTTTTCGCAAACCGACTCTTGAACAGTCGGCTTACCGCCTTCTATCTGACTTGCTAAACAACTCTAAAACAGCTAAGTACCTACCTTCCCAAAGTGACCAAGAATTTGATCCAGCAGCAGTCCGCAGAGCGGCTGTCCGACTGACAAAGATGACAACTGAGGGAAGGCGGCAAAGGAAAAAGCCAAATGAGCAATGAGCAAGAAAAGATAGAAGTCGGATGAATATTTACATAACAAAGGCCCTTGGGCGAACCTTCGAGCAGAAGTTCAAAATACACCCCGCGGGTGGAATTGTGCGAATTAACAAGTTCTTCAAAGACTATTAAAAACAGATAAAACAAAGATAAGGTGGCAGCCTAGGAGGCGGCAGACGGGTTCGGAGGATCGGAGGACACGGCGGTGTTGGATGTTGGGGCGGCCGGCTGGGCGGTCTCGGCTTGATCACCTCCGGTGGCAGTCGGCTCGGGTGGGCACGGCTCGTTGCTGGAGGCGCGGTCGAGCTGAGGCTGGTCGTCCGCTCCGTCTTTCGGTGCCTCCGTCTCGCTTCCGTCCTCCGCCTCGTCTTCCTCCTCGACGCTGGAGCCGATCACCTCCGCCGAGTCCTCGTCGTAGTCTGGGTTCATCCCAAACCACTCCGGCGGTACCTCCCCGCCGTCTTCAGCCCGCTCGGGGACAAAGATGCTGGTGTCGGTGTACTCGGCGATCGCCGCCGCACGCTTGACAAGGGTGTCTTTCGTGGCTGCCAGCTCCGGCTGGGCCTCTGACAGGAGTGTGGCCAGCCGGTCTAGGTCCAACCCCGGATACCACGCCTTGACGAATTCCAAGGCTCGACGCACTCCAGCCTGGGCCAAGGAACCCTTCCAGGCCTCAAGATGGCCAGCTGTGACCTCCAGCCAGTCGGCAGTCCGACTGGGGGTGCGTGGAGCCTGCATGTCTGGCCATAGGGCAGTGATCGTTTGGGCACCGACACGTTGAAGCCAGCGCAGCATCTGGTGGGCCGGCCGCAGACGAGCCCCAATGCTCAGAATATGCTCGTCAAGGGTCCGGGGGGCATCGGCGGCGATCTCCGCGCCATCCGCCCTCCGCTCCTCGCGATCAGCCTCGATAGCTTGATTGGCGGCCTGCGAGTGGCCGGGGAAGAAGTCTGCCAAGACGAAAAGAATGAAGAAGAACTCAAAAAACCAGGAGTTGGCTCGACCTATAGTCGGCAGCTCGAAGAAGAAAAGCAAAGAAGCTCACCGTCGACGAGGTCCTCGATCTCATGGAAGCCGGAGGCCAGCATTGCCTCCTTGTTAGTCCAGGAGGAGCGCTCGCTCGCGAACTCGGCCAGGAGGGCGGCCTCCTCTTCTTCCGCATCCTTCTACGTGTTCTTAAGCAGCTCCTTCTGCTCTACCAATTGTGCGGCCAGCAGATCGCGCTCTGCGGCGAGCTTGCTGCACTCCTCCCCCTTGGCGTGCAACGGGTGTTGGCTTCGCTCAGCTGCTGTTGAAGAGTGGCGTGGGCCTATGAAAATAAAGAAGAAAGAAGGCGTTAAGTCATGAACGAAGAAGGTCGCCAGGGAGATCCGGCCCGACTGCTCAGCAGTCGGCCCGAATCTCAGGGACTACAGCCCGTGGGTGCGCCAGTGCGCCCCCGCAAAGAAGAAAAAGGACTCACTCCGGCTCTCCGACAAGTCGGCGGTCCGTTTTCCCAACTCTTCAACGTTGCGGTTGAAGGCGGTGACGCGGAGGTTGCGATAGTCCTGTGACAAGTATTTCAGACAAAAGTTAGTACCTGGAACTCGCCAATTGGAGTTCCGGGCCGCCTGCTCAGCAGCCGGCCCGAAACTCGGGGACTACACCCAGTGGGTGCGCTGGTGCGCCCCCACAGAGAGGAACAAGAAAACAAAGACAAAGGAGAAAGCATACCCAGATGGTTGCCCGCGACGCCAGGTACGCCTTGGTGCAGTTTTGGATGGCGTCGCCCTCAGCTCGCAGCTTTGTCTGGATATCCAGAAGCGCCTGGATCGTCGAGCTGGTGGTGCCAGCCTCCAAGGAGCGTGGCGCCGAAGTCGCCTTCTCAAGACGGCGGCGCGTTGGCGAGCGGACTTGAAGGAGTAGCTACGCCACGGCCTCGACTTCAGTCGGCGGCAAGGGCGGGTCCGCCGGCTGTTTGCCTTGCGCGCTCCTAGACGGCAGCAGGGGTGGCGGTGGCGGCACGACCGCGTCCGGCATGGAGGCGTCGCCGCCGCCCCTCTCCATGAGCGGGAACTCGCCCCCGGTTTCCCCTGACTGCCCCGTGAACTCCGGGGGCGGCGGCGCAGAGTTCAGAGGGGTGACGAACACCGCCGACCGCCGGTGCGCGACTTCCTTTGCCTGCCGCCTTGCCGTGACGGCGGCCTTGGCCTCCTCCAGCTTTTTCAGGGCAGAGGCCTCCGCCTTCTCGGCCTCCGTTTTCTTCAGGCGGGCGCCCTCTTCCTCCTCGCGCTTCTCCTGCGTGTTCCACTCCGTCGCCTCCCAGAGGTCGGCGGCGGGGTCAATCCGCCGAGTAGTGGCAGACGTCTCCGCCGACCCCATAACGGAGGCGGCGGCAACCCTCTCAAGAGTGAGGGGAGCCCTAAAGCGAGGGAAGCATATGAAAGACTCAGACAAGATCAACAAAGAGAAAATAAATATGAGGGATGGAGGCGCTTACGCAGAGACCAGCGACGGCTTCTTCACTTCCTTGCGGAAGCGGTTGGCTTTCGCGGCCGCCTCTTCCCGCTTGGTCGCGGCGGCCGCTCCCTTAAACTTCTTCGACCGGCCACCATGTGTACTCGGTCCGGCCCGGCGCTTCTTCGCGCCGCCTTGAGCATCCAAGACAGCGGAGGAACCCGCGCTTGGCTGGCCAACCTTTGGCCGGTGACGCGGGGCGACTTCTCCCTCGACATCGTCATCAGGCCAGTCGGCGAAAGTGGTCGTGGGCCTCGAGCCGCCTGCTTGTCCTCCTCCTCCCTCAGTGTTGGCCTCCATGGCCACCGCCCCGAAGTCAGGATCGTCGACGTCGCTCTCCGCCCGATCGGGGACAAACTGATGAGCCGGCCCCGTGGTGCCGGCCGAAGGATGGACGAGAGGGTTCTGATTCAAAAACAAAAACGGTCAGACTGGACAAGTCGGACTCGGCAACGAAAGAAACAGAAGAAGAAGGAAGACGAATTACAATAGGCGGGGGGTTGGCGCGTGAGTATGGCTCCTTACCGAACCGCCAATCCACCGTGAGACTGCAGTTCGCGATGTAGTTCACCGTGTCCGCCACCTCCGCGTGAGGCGTGTCCTTGGAGAACATTCGACTCGGGTCCCGATGACCGCTCATCTGGCAGATCAGGTGAGGTCGGCCTTGGAGTGGGAGGACTCGGCGCGCCACAAAGGCGGCCAACAAGTCGGCCCCGGACAAGCTCTCCGACTGCGTCAGCACTCGGAGTCGCGCGACGGCGGCGGCACTAGCAGGAGACATTGTCCTGGCTCGGTGTGACCAGCTGGGGAGCCTTCCAGCTGGCGCGCCGGCTTCGTAAGCCGGCAGGTTGACCCAGTCGCCTTCTGGGGCGACGTTCTTCACATAAAAGTAGGACCGCTGCCACATCTTCACCGACTTAATCAGCGCGATGGTGGGAAATGGATTGTCGGCCACTGATCTCCTCATCACGATAAACGCGCCACACTGGGCCGGCACGCCGGTGACGTGTGTGCCAAGCTTGGACTGGAAGAACTCACCCCAGAGCTCGATGGTGGGGAGAACGCCGAGGAAGCCTTCGCACAGGGTGGCGAAGGCAGCCAACAGCACCACCGTGTTCGGAGTAAGGTGGTGCGGCTGGAGCCTGTGGAACTCCAAGAAGGAGCAGAAGAAGCCACTCGTCGGCAGCCCCAAGCCGCGCATAAGGTGCGAGCGGAATATGACCCGCTCACCCTCCTCCGGCGCCGGCGATATTTCCCCCTCCGGCGCGAGGCGGACCCGCACTAAGCCGCTGCCGGGCAGCCGCCGTGTCTTGCGGAGGATCTCGACGTCGTTGTCATCGACCTCGGAGCCGTCCCACACTCCGCAGCGCACAGCAGCAGGAGGCGCGGCGGCGGAGGAAGAGCTCATCGCAGCGGGCGCGCCGTGGTTCGGAGCTGCAGCGGCGAGAGGAAGAAGAAGCAAGAAGGAGCGAAAGGGAGTAGGGAAGAGGGGCACGCGTGCTTCGCCGCCCCCTCCCCCCGCCTACTTATAGGCTCGTGGGCTTAGAAGCCAAAGCGGCAGTCGTGGGATTAACTATGCCCAGGAACCCACGACCCCCATGATTTACCACGCAAAGTTACTGCGTGCAGTAACTGCGCAGGAACCCCAACCGTCCGCACGGCCACAACGGATCCGTTCACATGCCGAGGCGTGGTAGTGGCGGGCCCCACCTGTAGGCCTGTCCTGTCGCGCATGTGGGTGGGTAGACTGGCTCAGCCACATGGCGCCTCGCGACGGGTCCACAACGGGCGGCAACCTGGAGGCTTATCAAGCATGCCGCCTGGACTCTGCCGTGACGTCTAAACTTTTTCAGGGGCAAGTCGGCCTTAAGCAAATCCGGCTCCAACTAGTCGGCTTGACAGAAGACGGCTAGCGAGGCCAAGATCCAACCGCTGGAAAGAAGAAACTATTGAGGCTCCTCGACATATCGCCCTCGGTGCCTCACCAGCTTCGGGGACTACTGTTGGAGTAATGGGCCACTGGTAGGCTAACCCAGGCCCAGAACCTTTTAAAACATCGGGGCAGGCTACACCCCTCAAGACCCCAGGACGAAGAGCCGCCTTCTGAGAGTCGGCGGCGAGGCAGCCGACTTCCCACTCGCGGCCGAGTCCCGGGGACGACTTCAGGATGAGCCGACTCCTGACTGGCGACTTCCAGAGAAGCCGGCCATGGGGAGTCGGCCCGCGACGCCAACAACCCCCATGCCCTCATAAAGAGGGACATGACGGGGAGTGGCCACAGTAAGGTCCACTCCCATCCTTTTCCAAGGGCAAGCGTGGTAGCAGTATGCCGTACCCGCGGAGATCTCCGCCCGGGGTGACACTGTTGCCATGCCGACCCTGACGTCAACCCCAGTGGGCGGAGTCCTGTGCCCACGACGGCCTGCCGGTACGACCCAGGGACGACGGGTCCCACCAGTCGGCGGGCGTACGGAAGATGGCGAGAGCGCTACCAGTCGGCCCAGTTGGGAGTCGGCCCCCAGGAGTCGGCCGGCCCCTCCCACGGGCCCCACGCGCCATTAACCAGACGCGACAGGGAGTGGCAATAGTGATCGCCCGCCAGATGGCGGAGCTGTTGCCACGACCCCATGACCAAGCCCGCGTCATTAGAAGCACGGCTGCAGTAATCTGCAGCCGGCAAGACCCGCCCGCGGCGTACGCGGCCTATCGGTTCCGTACCGAGCCAGTTGGCGAGGCCCACCAGTCGGCGGGCCCCAGGAGTCGGCGGATAAGATGGCGGCCAGAGAGACTGACGGATGGGCCCGTGTCTAGCCGGATCACCATTGTACCCCTGGGGGGTAGGCCTATATAAACCCTCCAGGGCACCCATGCAAAGGGTTCGAATCCATTAGCACTAGCCAGATCATATAGGAAGGAGAGAGCTAGCCTTACCTTCTCCTACCTCCAGGAGACAGCTCAAGGAGTAACCGTGTACACACTTTGCCATAGTGATCGGAGACCCCGCAGAGCAGCAGTAGGGGTGTTATCTCCACAGAGAGCCCCGAAGCTAGGTAAGATTCGCCGGCGTGCATGCCTTCGCCTTATCCCGTTTCCAGGCACCGGCGATGTTCTACTCGCTCCCACCATGATAAGCCATCCTTTGGCATATGTCGCACCCAACCTCCGACATCAAGAAAAGAAGCAAAGAAGGAGGCTTAAAGACCATCACTTGACTAGCTAGATTTAAGGGGCATTTAAACATCATGTGCAACATATGAACTAACATAAACATTGCACATTCCAGATTCTACAATGGAATGCACATGTATTAGGTTATGCCATGTATGATGATGCCTAAATGTACAGATAGCAGGCAGGAGTGATTCATCATTGCACGCACAATTGAATTGCAGGTTAAGGGCTAGTTCGATTCCGCTTTTTCAGGGCATATTATCAAAATAATCCATAAAAGATGTAAAGAAGTCATTTTGAGTAATGGGCTTGGGCTTAACTAATTTTGCTTTGGAGGGGGGTGTTTCGGTTAGAACCTCACTAAAAATTGAAGGGAAGGGGAATAGTGAAATGTCTCCGTTGTCTGCCTATATTACACTTAAAATGCAACTGCTGACGCCCGTGTCACACCTGACCCTCAAGTAAAAACAAACACGCAAGCATTCATTGCCCTGCCCGCCTGCATCTCCTCTCCCATTTCCCTCTACCTCGATCCCCTGCCTGCAGCACTAGGGTTCCTCCAGCGAGCCGTTTGCCACTGGTCCCATCTGGCCTGGTCCTCGATGATGTTATGTCCAGCTAGGCTACATGGCCGGCGGGTAGGGGCAAATCTCCCTGGCTGCTCCTCGCTCTGGCGCCGCCCCTCATTCTCATGGTCTCTAGCAAATCTCCCATTCTCATGGTTCGTCCAACGTACTACTCCGGCGGGCGCTGCACAACTATGGCTGATGCCACACTGTGGCAGAAGGCACCTTATTCCCCCTCCCCTCCTCCCAGGCGATGTCCTTGAGGTGCTGTTGAAGGATGAGCTCATTCAACAAGGTGAGGATCTCCTCTGATTTTTTGCCAAATTTTCATTCTGATCCACTATACGATGAATTGCTATGAGCTGCTTCTGCTGCTGCTATATGATGCATTGCTATGAGCTGCTCCTGCTGCTGCTATATGATGAATTGCTATGAGCTTCTGCTGCTGTATGATGAGTTGCTATGAGCTACTGCTGCTGCTATATGATGAATTGCTATGAGCTGCTGCTATATGATGAGTTGCTACAAGCTGCTCCTGCTGCTGCTATATGATGAATTGCTATGAGCTGCTCCTGCTGCTGCTATATGATGAATTGCTATGAGCTGCTCCTGCTGCTGCTATATAATGAATTGCTATGAGCTGCTGCTGGTATATGATGAATTGCAGACTGCTGCTGCTGTATGATGAGTTGCTATGAGCTGCTGCTGCTATATGATGCTTTCAGGTGGTGCTGCTATACGATAATAACCAGCCACTTGGACCATCGAATTTCAATAAATAATTGTTCTTCATTTAAATGTGGGTCATGCGTTCTTCGTTTAAATTAGGAAATGGGATCTCTATGGAAAACATAGACCAAAGTAGATTGTGCCAAGTAGATGGTATCTTTGTATTTGCATTTTGAGCAAATAGTGATGGTCTGTTTTCCTATCATATTAATTGCTGCACTGGGTTCAATTTGTGATGTTTGCAAGTCAAATTAATTTCCATATGGGCAGCAAAATGAAAAAAAATATAATGCAATCTAGACTTTCCACTGATCATACCAAAGATAAGCTGAAAACACAATGAAAAGAACTGGTTGGCTTATTACATGGAGCTTATATTCACAGGTGCTTATTTTCTTAGGATAAGTCATAATAACTGTCCCTAAGAAACTTGGCTAATAGAACTGGCATACAAATAACATGTCACGATGATTGCAATGGAGGAGTGACGTACCATAGCACACTGTATAGGCTCACCACTGCCTCTCCTTTTTTGCGATGTTCCATGAAATTGCCACATACATCTTGTACTTTTTCATTGTGTAACCCTATCTGCAAGTTGGCACGGCTACGGCTAATTTCAGACATCTCTACATAATACTGCATTGCATATCCCTTGCGCATATTTAAACCACCAATTAATGATTGTGTGCGTACCATAAACTAGCCATGACTCTGTATGCTGGACTAGCAGACACTCTAAGGGAGCCTAATGTAGTGCACTAGAATTCCTACATGCCACCTATGATTTTTTGTAATGTACTGCCCCTGTTCCTAAATATATGTCTTTGTAGAGATTCCAGTATGGACCACATACAGATGTATATAGATGCATTTTCGAGTGTAGATTCACTCATTTTGCTCCGTATTTAGCCTATAGTGGAATCTCTAGAAAGACTTATATTTAGGAATGGAGTTACGAGGTAGTATCATGTATGACATCTACATATCTAATTTAGCAGCTAGTAGTAGAAATCATTGTCTGCACAAAGGGATTACTGGTCAAAAATCCTAGCAAAGCACGCTGGCAGGCACAGAACAATACAAGAGAGAGAGAGACACGCTTACAAGATCATAGCAATGCCTCAGTCCAGGATCTTGGTTGGCCAAGCTGTTAGATCAAGAAGAAACATCATCCTTGTAGTTTTTGCCAGCTGCATAACAGGTAACAGCGACCGGTTAGTATATTTGAAGTACATCAGGCAGGTGATGCTGGACGGGTTTAAAGGTGACAAGTACCTAGGCTGTGGCGGGTTCTTGGCATCTCTCCAGGCGGTGGAAATCAGGTTAGAAATGTCGAGGGTGATGACGCTGCGCTGGCTGTCAGGGTCCGATAAGGAGATCTAGAACCGTCGAGTAGGGTGTTTGTGGAGCGGCTCCGGTAGGGTGGAGTACGGTGTGGGCGAAGCGGATCTGTGGTCGTGGACGAGGGCATAGGTGAAGCTACTCCGGTGGTTGGGTTAAGGATGGTGTCGACGACGCGGATATATGCGGCCGTGGACGGGGCGTCAGAAGCTGCTCTCGTGGTTGGGTTAAGGATGGTGTCGACGATGCGGATCTGCGGCCGTGGACGGGGCGTCAGAAGCTGCTCCGGTGGTTGGGTTAAGGGTGGTGTCGATGATACGGATCTGCGGCCATGGATGGGGCGTCAGAAGCTGCTCCGGTAGGTTGGATGAGGGTGCGAGGAAGCGAATCTGAGGCCGTGGACTTGTGAGTTGGCAAAGCAGCCCCAGTAGGGTTGAGAATGGTATAGGTGAAGCTACTCCGGTAGGGTTGACGATGGTGTCGGCGAAGCGGCTCCGGTAGGGTTGAGGAAGGTGTCGACGAAGCGGCTCCGGTAGGGTTGAGAAAGGTGTCGACGAAGAGGATCAAAGGCCATTGAGGGGGGCGTGGGTGGGGCGGCTCCGGGGGGTGTGGATGAAGCATCTCCAATGGGGAGTACGAATGAGCCGCTGCAGATGCGCGGCGGTTGACGAGATTACCGGCGAAGCAGATCCAGCGCCGTGGACAAGGCCAGCACTGAATGGGCTGTGGTACAGTGGTGGATGAGCAGTCTACTTGTTTCTAGGGGAGGTGGGAGGGGTAGATGCGGCCGCAGAAGCAGATCCGGCAAGGTGGACGCCGCTGGCAGTGAATGGGCTATGGTACGCCGGTGGATGAGCAGTCTGGGGTTTCGAGAGGGGAGGGGAGAAAGGGCGATGAAGTACGGACGGCATGATGTAAGATGCTCTGGTGCTGTGGAGTTAGTTGTTTTTGCGGGAGGGGAAGAGGAAATGGGGGTGCCGTGTAGTGGGGGAACCGGAAGTTACCAAAGCAGCCCCGACCTATCATGTATATGAGGGCGGTATTGTAACTGTTGGTCTCCATGCACCAAGGACAAAAGGGGGATTTCGCATGCTAAAGACTAAGGTGGCGGAAATTTTAGAAGGAGGCGGGAGATTTTGCCGCCCGCGGGATCGTTCGTATCCAGTTTCAACTAATTTTGGACCTTGCTAGCGGGAAGGTCATGCTAGACTATGTAGACGGGGCACGCGTCAGCAGTTAATAACTGGTGTGAAGTCCACCCCATAAAAAACATATTAACTCGGGATGATGCGCCGATAACTTGGACGTTCACACGGGCGCTACCAATCGTACGGGTGTAGTGGCGCGTTCACAAAAAAGGGATCAAACGCTCAGCCTATGTATTTCTCGTGTAAATAGATAATTTAGTGCCATTGGTTGTTTACTTTAAACATAATGCATTGACATGTTAGTGTAGAGGCGCACAAAAAGAAATGGATATTGTAGTCAGCTACTTAAAAGTGTTACCTCATATGATTACATAGCCTCCATTTCATAAATTGCATACCCGTTGAATTCATATATGAATATTACATATATTACTTCAAAATAGAAACTTAAATCATCCAAGACTAATGAATTTGAATGCAAGAGTAACAATGGTGCATGTACATGATAGCTACATTGGTTGTTTGAAGAAACATCACTATAACTTTGGCATGCACAACTGAAAAGGTTTATTTAAATATAAAAAAATGTGATATGTGAGTGTCCAATCTTTATAGCGTTGAATCGATATTGTACCTTTGGCCACGATACAAAGTAGATATTTACTTATGTTCAAGCGATGCACGTCCACGATCACTAGATAGTGATATGTGAATGAATTGTGCAATCTCTCTCACATGCACACATATCTCATTTCCCTGTGGGCATCGGAATCACACACGCGCACTTCGTGTATTTCTCTCCCTCTGTCAAGGTTAAATTCGTCTTTCTACCCCGTCCTACAAGTCTCTCACACAAAAACACACACGCTCTCTATGTCTAACACGCCCACCCCTTTAATTCCGCCCACCCACAGCCACTAATGTCTCAAAGTATAATAATGTCTCTCACACATATGCTATCTACCTATCCCTTAATATAGCTAGATATGTGTCACACAAACTCCTTCTCCCTACTAGCAAGATGCCCATGCGTTGCACGGAACATCAAGATGCATTTGTATGAGAAGTTTATCTTGTGGGAGAAAAGGATGAACGAGGGAATGCCTTATTTGCAAATGCGGAGAGGGGTGTGGGTATCTGTCGGTGGGAACGACACCTATGGGACCACAAGAATCCCTACTACGGTTGCGGGGCGCGGGGTCGTGAGAAGAGCGGATCAAACAGATAGCACATGGTTCGTTTATCTAGGTTTGGGCCGCGAGGATGCGTAAAACCCTACTCCTGCTTTGGTGGATTGTATATCTGTGTTCTTGAGCTAGCTATGGGGCGTGAGGAGCTCCAAAAAGCCGAATCCGCCTCCTGGTCGCCTCGGGCCTCCTTTTATAGGAAAGGGGTTGCCATAGTGGCACACAGGAGGTGGAAAGGGTATAGTGATGTGAGGTTATACCTCGCATTACATGACAAGGCGCATTCAATGCGTCTTACCCAGGTGTCCTTGCTTTATCGGGGACGGGGGAGAGCCCTGTCTCGTCCGTCGCCACTCCCTCTCGTGTCGACACGCGCCCTGGCAAACGGTGTCGACACGCGCAAAGGCATTTCCTCCGCTATAGGAGCGGCTGTCTCGACGGCAAGAGCTTGACGCTCCGCCGGAGCTAGCCGTCCCGTGGCGGGCTCAGTGTCCCCGGCAACATCCTTGCCGGCGGCTCCGGGGAGCTCGGCGAGAAAGTACTTGCCGGGTCCTGATTTCCTCCTCTTGTTCTGCTCTGTTGATGGATCAACGGATGGCTGAGTTAGCTGGAGCACAAAGGTACCTGGTTCCACAGGTAGCTTGAGGGCAGCGCATTTTGATAGGTAATCGGCGATAGCGTTCTCCGCTCGGGGAACATATTCAGCCTGTATACCGGGGAAGTGCATCTGGATCACGTACTTGAGGTGCTCTCCGGTGGGCGCGACAAGCAGTACGCCAGCCCCGGCGCCGTGTAAGGACAAAGCTCCATCAAAGTACATGATCCAACTGCAACTTGCCTCCTTGCCGGGGAGTGCAGTCTCTTGGGCTTCTTCGTCAGGCGTTGCGGTCCATTCTGCAATGAACTCCGCCAGGACTCGGCTCTAAATCGTCGAAGTACTTTCAAACTTGAGGCCAAACCTGGACAGCTCCAGTGCCCATTCCACAAGTCTTCCCGTTGCATCTGGATTGTGCAATATCCGTTGTAGAGGGAGGCAAGTGACGACAGTGATCTTGTGTGCCTGGAAGTAGTGACGCAGCTTCCTCGAGGCCATAAGAAGGCCAAAGAGCAGTTTTTGCACGCCGGAGTACCTTGATCTAGCTCCTTGTAGGAGGGAACTAACAAAGTAGACCGGGTGCTGCATCATTTTCTTCTTCGGCGGCACTTCAACTGGCTGTGTCGTCTCTGCATTGGTGGTGTCGGGCTCTGTCGCTGCCATTACCTCGTCGTCAACCTCTCTCTGCGCCACTAGTGCGGCGCTGACCACCTGGTTCGTTGCCGCCAGGTATAGCAGCAACGGCTCCTGTGGCCTAGGCGCAACTAGTATTGGCGCAGAGGAGAGGTACTTCTTCAAATCTTGCAATGCTGCTTCGGCTTCTAGCGTCCACTCCATCGGGCCCGCCTTTTTCAGGATCTTGAAAAAGGGAAGGGCGCCCTCGGCAGACTTGGAAATGAATCTGCCCATGGCGGCGACGCAACCAGCAAGCCGACGCACATCCTTGATTCGCTTGGGTGCTTCAATCTGCTCTATAGCTTTGATCTTGTCCGGATTGGCCTCTATCCCACGCTGTGACACAAAAAACCCGAGAAGCTTGCCGGACGGGATGCCAAAGACGCACTTCTCAGGGTTCAGCTTGAGATTGATCTTGCGTAGGTTTGCAAATGTTTCTTGCAAATCCGGTATGAGGGTTGCCCTGTCCTTGGTTTTGACCACTATGTCATCCATATAAGCTTCCATATTTCTATGGAGCTGGGGTTCAAAACCAATCTGGACCGCCCCTGCAAACGTCGAACTAGCACTCTTCAACCCGAAAGGCATCCGCATGAAACAACACGTACCACATGGGGTGATGAATGTTGTTTTCTCTTCGTCTTCTCTTGTCATGAAGATCTGGTGGTAGCCGGAGTAGGCATCGAGGAATGACAACAGATCACACCCAGATGTGGAGTCAACAATCTGGTCGATGCGTGGCAACGGGAAGGGGTCCTTAGGACAAGCCTTATTGATATCTGTGTAATCAATACACAGCCTCCACTTCCCATTAGCCTTGCGCACTACGACCGGATTGGCCAACCACGTTGGATGGAGCACTCCTCTTACCAAACCCGCTACTTCTAGTTTCCGGATCTCCTCTGTGATGAACTCTTGTCGTTCCAAAGCTTGCTTTCTGACCTTCTGCTTGACGGGCCGCGCATGAGGACAGACAACAAGGTGGTGCTCAATCACCTCCCTGGGAACGCCGGGGATGTCGGAAGCTTGCCATGCAAACACACCGACATTCTCTCGCAAGAAGGTGACGAGCGCGTCTTCCTATTTGTCGTCAGGGGTGGAGCTTATGGTGAAAGCCCCTCCCGTGCCATCCTCATTGACAGAAACCTTCTTGGTTCCCGGCGGTATGGCCCTGGGCTTCTTGTTTCCGCTGGTGGAGCTCTCTGGCACGTCCTTGACGGGAGCGCTACACTCCGGAGAGGTGCGCTTGCCGGAGTGGGTGTCCGAGGTCTCACCGGTCTTCTTCTTCTTCTTCCCTCCCGGGATCCCAGCGGCAGGAGCAAGTGCCCTAGTGGCGGCAGCTGCTGCAACTGCTTGCTGGTATAGTTGGTCAACGCAAATCAGCGCATCTTTCTTATCGGAGGGGATGGTGATGATCGTCACAGATCCTGGCATCTTCAGGGTGTTGTAGGCGTAGTGTGACGCCGCCATGAACTTGGCCAGCGCTGGGCGGCCAAGGATCCCGTTGTAGGGCAAGGGGATCTTGGCAACATCAAACACGATCCTCTCCGTCTTGTAGTTTAGATCGCTTCCAAAAGTCACGGGCAGCGTGACCTTTCCCTTAGGTTGGCTTCTTCCCGGGTTGACCCCCTGAAACGTGCCCGTCTCTTCGAGGTCTCCATCAGGAATCTGTAGTTTCTCGATCACGGCAGGCGAGATCAAGTTCAGACCGGCCCTGCCATCGACTAGCATCTTTGTCACCTTGAGGTTGCGTATTGTTGGTGAAACCAACAATGGCAAGCACCCGACCGCAGTAGTGCGATCAGGGTGATCCTCAGTGTCAAAAATGATAGGCGTGCTGGACCACTTCAGCGGCCTTTGGGCATCAAATGACGGCTCTGCCGCTGTAATCTCTCGCGCCCACTGTTTAAGCTGGCGGTGAGAAGTATGCAGCGAGGCGCCGCCGTCGATGCACATGGCCTCTGTAGCTTTCTGAAACTCTTGGTCGCCAGATTCGTCGTCCTCTTCGTGATCGTCATCTTCTGGCTTTTTGTCACGGCCCCGGGCAGGCCTCTCCTGTTGTTTATCCTTGCCGCGACGGCCCGCCTGGCTGTCATGCTTCTTGCCGGACCCCTCAGCACCGTCTTGGCCCTTCTCCTTGTCCCGCCTCTCATATTCAGCCCTCTGCTTCTCATTGAGGAGCTCAACCTGTCGGCAGTCTTAGATAGCATGGCCTTTGGTGCGATGGATCTTGCAGTATCGCTTGTCGGAGTTTCCTGGCTTCTCGGCAACCGCCAAGGCCCGACAGGTGACACATCCAGCAATTTCCTTGCCGGGGTCACCTGCCTTGGTTTTCTTGGTGGAGCCGGTGTCATCAGATCCCTTGACGGCAAGCACGGCTTTACCTTTGCGCTTCCTGTTGCGGCGCCGGCCCTTCTTCGCCGGGGCGGCAGTATCTTCATCTGAGGAGTCGGTTTCCACGCCGAGGTCTTCGTCGGGGTACTTCCTTCCCTCTTCAGCTCGGGCACATCTGTCAGCAAGAACATAGAGTTCTACTACATCTTTCACCTTGTTCATTGCCAGCTCTTCGCGCATCTTGCGGTTACGCACGTTCTGATGGAACGCGCTGATGATGGTGGCAGGGTGAACATCAGGGATATTGTACTATATCCGGCTGAACCTCTGTATATACTTGCGGAGACTCTCGCCTCCCTTCTGGGGAATGACATGCAGGTCGCTCGCTTGGCCATGGGCTTGGTGGCCTCCAGTAAAGGCGCCCACAAACTCATGGCACAAATCCGACCAGGAGGAAATAGAGTCTACCGGCAAGTGCATCAACCATGACATGGCGTTGGGTTTAAGAGCCAACGAAAAGTAATTCGCAAGCACCTTATCGTCGCGGGCTCCGGCAGCTTGCATCGCAATGGTGTAGATGCTGAGGAACTCAGACGGGTGGGTGTTGCCGCTGTACTTTTCGCCCACGTCAGGTTTGAAGGTGCGGTGAGTGGGCCACTAGAACTGCCGCAGCTCACGGGTAAAAGCCGGACAGCCTACCTCGTAAGGTAGGCCTCCAGGGCTCTCCGGTGCCGGGTCGTTCATAGCAGGCCCTGCTCGCCTGTTTGACTGGTGGCGCGCTCCGCGCCGGCGCTCGATAGTGGTTCGAGCGTCTTCATGTTCTTGTTCCCGAAGGACTTGGCGCTGGTCACAGTGGGTCCGTGGGTCGGATGACGCTATGGAGATTTCGTCGCCCGTAACGTCGCGACGGGCTGGCGTCCGCGGTACCGGGCGAGGAGGAGGCGAGTGCACCGTGGTCGCGGCGCCACCGGCTTTCCTGCCACTGGTGCGTGGGACTCCGTCGGAGCGTCGACCCAGGGGCTCCACCGGACTCGGTCCGTCTTTGTTGGCCACCGCAACAAGGCTTCGGATAGTGGCTCTCCATTCGTCGAGTTTCCCCATAGTGGGAGGAAAATCGAGGAGCAACTGCGCGCGCGCCAGGGCTTTTGTTGGCGTTGGTGGCAGCGAAACCTGCACAGATTGTGACGCGCTTCGACTCCTGACCATGTCAGAAGGAGCTCTATCACGACCCGCGGTCGCATGCCATCTTCACCAGCGCCTCAACGAGCGGGCAGGTCTTCTACCTCCTCGGAGTGGCGCTCGGGACTCTTCCCGCGGCGACGCCCGGGGTCTTCAGCGTGATTACGCCGTTCGTCGTGCGCCGCTTGAGAGGAGCACGCCATCGGCGCCGGCGTGGGAGTCTTGGAGGCCCTCGCATCGCCTTTGGGCGGGGTGGCAGCGATCTTCGAAGGCCCCGCGCCACCCGCGGAGCGCCTGGCTCTGTCTTTGGATTTGGCGGCGTGCGGCCCGTTACCAGGCGCACGAACATCGCCGCCTCCCAAACTCCGGCTGTTGGGACGGTGTTGGTGTTCGCGAACGGCGCCCCGGGTCCTTTCTGCGACCGGTCCGCTGCTCGCCCGCGTCGGGACGGGATGTCCGGCTTCCGACGGGCCAACCGCCACCGTCGTCTTCTTCTTGGGCGCCATGACGATGAAGAAGCGTCGAACTAACTGCTAAAGCCGATTCTCACAACTACGCCCCCTACCTGGCGCGCCAAAGATGTCGGTGGGAACGACACCTATGGGATCACAAGAATCCCTACTACGGTTGCGGGGCGCGGGGTCGTGAGAAGAGCGGATCAAACAGATAGCACACGGTTCGTTTATCCAGGTTCAGGCTGCGAGGATGCGTAAAACCCTACTCCTGCTTTGGTGGATTGTATATCTGTGTTCTTGATCTAGCTATGGGGCGTGAGGAGCTCCAAAAAGCCGAATCCCCCTCCTGGTCGCCTCGGGCCTCCTTTTATAGGAAAGGGGTTGCCACAGTGGCACACAGGAGGTGGAAAGGGTATAGTGATGTGAGGTTATCCCTCGCATTACATGACAAGGCGCATTCAATGTGTCTTGCCTAGGTGTCCTTGCTTTATCGGGGACGGGGGAGAGCCTTGTCTCATCCGTCGCCACTCCCTCTCATGTCGACACGCGCCCTGGCCAGCGGTGCCCGCGGTGCCATGTACGAAGGCAGGCAGCTGAGGTGGCGCAGTGGTGGGTCTCCACGAAGATCCGCATGCCGCCACGCAGGTGCCTACCCAACTAGTTGGGTCGGCAGCTGTATGAGAACGGCGGTGGAGGTTTGACTGGCGTGGGCCTGATGGTGGCCCTACGGGTGTTCTTGGCAAGGGCCTTGCCGGGGGCCCGGCAAGGGTCTTTCCGTGGCGCCTGCTGTCATCCCCGGCAAGGCTCTTGCCGGGGGCCTTGTGGTCCTCCTTGGCTAGGATCCCGCCAAGGATCATCATCTTCTAAAGGGTGTATCTGATCTCGAATGTCTTCACTAAGATCTGCATGCCACCACGGGGATGTCTCCCGAATCCTTGCCCCATGGGGGCAGTGGACTCAAGGGTGACTCACTCCATACGTGTGGGGCGAGCTACCACGGCAAGGGTTTTGCCGGGTTGCTAAAACCGCCTCCCGGCAAGGATCTTGCCGGGGGGGTCCGCTTCGTCCCCTTTGCTCTTTGTGGTCTTGGTCTTGGCGTCGTTCTGCTTCTCCTGAGCTTCGGCCTTACCTTGGCTCACCTCCCGTGCCTTGTGGTGGTGCCCGTGGCTCAGACTGCCCGTGCACAGTTATAGGGGTACAAAAAGTGTACCCCTCTTTTTGTTCACCGACAGTATCTTTTTGCAAAATTGCCATAGTTTCCTTCCTGTCCGTCGGATATAAATCGGATGGCCTATATTGCAGGATGGTAGGAACACCATCATCACCAACTCTTTTTTTATAAGAGTAGAGATATGTGAGTGTCACTGCCCCCCCCACACACCCACACTTCCCAACACCGTAGGAGTAGGGTGACACCTCGATCTTGATACTAATCTATCGACTGGCTTCTCTCTCAAACATACACACACACACTACCCGGCACCGAAGGAGTAGGGTGGCACATCAATCTTGATAATAATCTATCTACTCCTCTTTCAAACACACACACAGACACACTCGCTAGTTGTGCCTCTGTGCCTACCGCGCACACTCTTGATACGTCTTTCTCTCCCTCCCCCCAACAATGACAGCAGAAGGGTGACAACTCGATCTGATCATAATCTGTCAATTGGTTTCTCTCTCAAACATTGTGTCTCGGTGCCTCGCTCTGTAGCCCCCTCGATATGTAGACTTCTCGCGCACGCACAGCTGTAGTGACGATGACGCTGAACCCAGTGTGCCTTGTTTTTACCGGCCTCATGTGATAGTTTTCGCCCTGTTTTCTGTTAATTAACAAGGCAACCTTTTCTTTGTTACTACTAGTGAATCTGAAATCATTCGGGACAGACATAAAATATATCACTTCAACCCAATTATCGCAGCAACTATTTTAAAAGAAATTAGCTAGCTACCCGTGCATTGCACGGAACATCAAGATGCATTTGTATGAGTAGTTTATCTTGTGAGAGAAAAGGTTGAATGAGGGAAGGCCTTATTTGCGAACGTGGAGAGACGTGTGGGTATATTTTTGCAACATTGCCATAGTTTCTTTCCTATCCGTTAGATATAAATCCGACGGCCTATATAGCAGGATGGAACACACACCATCATCACCAACTCTGTTTTGTACTCCCTCCGTCCAAAAATACTTGTCATCAAAATGGATAAAAAGAGATGTATCTAAAACTAAAATACGTTTAGATACATTTCCTTTTATCCATTTGATGACAAGTATTTCCGGACGGAGGGAGTATTTTTCTTTTTAGAGATTTCAACAAGTGACTATGACCGGACCTTACCAATATACTCAAAAAGTAGTCCATAATTTTGATGTTACCCTCTTTTCTTGGCGGTGCAGTGCCATCTGGATACCTCATAAATAAATCAAGGACAAATCTGACCCCTTCCTGAAAAGACATACGGAGCAAAACGATTGAATCTACACTCTAAAATATGTCTACATACACATCCGTATGTGGTAGTCCATTTGAAATCTGAAAAAGACAAATATTTAGGAACGAATGGAGTATATATAAGAGTAGACATGGAGATATATCTCCAGCATGGTTTACAACAAAAATGTGCTGGGCTGGTTAGCACCGGATGCTCGCAACGCGATGGCATGAGTTCGAATTCTGTCTTTTAACTTTATATTTTTATATTATATATTACTCTACTTATTTAATATATACTTCTTTCGCTATTGTACTGACAGTGGAACCCACAGAGTGCTTAGAATACAAGATTAAGGATGGACTTGTTTCTTTTTAACTTTCTGTACGAAGCTGTAGCCACCCTGCAAGTCACGTGTACACTGTACATGCAATTAACTTTTTATAGAGGGACAATCATGCAGGCAATTAACTCAAATGGATTGGATGTCACTCTATTATTTCCTACCGCTTCCTTAAGCGGAGGACGACATCAAATGCCAGCGGCATACAACTTTACAACTCTAACCAACCAGATGAAATTCGTGCAAACACGGACTGATTTCATATAAGCATGAAGGATTTCGTATAAAAAAGCTAGATTTTCATATAAACATGATGGATTTCATTACATTTACATGAACTAAGAGGTGCCAATCTGGCTCTCTTGTATAATTAATACTCCCTCCGTCCGGAAATACTTGTCCTAGAAATGGATGTATCTAGACTTCTTTTAGTTCTAAATGGCCGCCCGCTGATCCCTTTGTCTTCCTCATGTCCGTCAGACACTTGCGGGGTCGACGAAGGTCCTCGGAAGAGACGAAGCAGCAAAGAAACCACCTGAATCCGCGGTCGTCGCCTAGGCGGTGGCCTTCATGGGTCCCAAGTGGAGGCGGCCTCCCATGTTCTACTTCTCCTCGATGATGGCGGCGGACACGGAGAAGCTGGCCGCCGACTCGTCGCTCTCCACGCACCCGGCTTCTGTCTCTGCCTACATGGCGCTGCCGCAGGCACGGGAGGCGCGCCCACAGACACGGGAGGCGCGGCCACCGCAGACACTGGTGGCGCGGTATGACGCGACAGCGACAGCGCCCGTATCGGCATGCTCGCCGCCGTGCCGGTGTGGAGCAACTCGCCACTCCTCATCGAGCTGAACTGGAGTGGCGAGTTGCTGAACCACGCGCCTGCTTGGAGCGGCAACTAGCTCCATCGGGCCAAGCGAGGTTGGTGAAGCACCGAGCGGCCTCGCCCGTATCCGGAGGGCTCGGCGGGCCACCCAGCCGGGTTATATGCCGAAGAACGGCTCATCGGAAGCCATCAGAAGAGTGAAGAAAATGGTGAACAAGGAGATGGGGGAGCGGTGGAGGGGTGTGATTCTTGCCCGCTGTCTGTCTGGCCTCGTCTAAATAGAGGGCGGACGGTAGGAGCTTGGCCGGCGTCTAGCCTCATTTAAACTGAGGGCGGACGGGAGGAGCTCGGCCATTGTTGCGTTTAATTCCGGCCCGCTCATGAACGGACGTGTGGCTGGAGTAGGATTCTCGGTTTGCATGCAGGTTTAATGGAGGGGTTTAATGGAGGCGCCGGGCGTGCAACGGGCAGCGCAGTACTATTCGATTTGACAGCAGTAATGAGCCGTCAAATCACAAAGGCCCTCGCCTCTCGTGAAACCGACCGAGCTAGACTGCCCCGCCCTCTAGCCTTTTAAAAAATGTATATACTCCACTTTTGTACAGTAGTAGTATCGATGGATTGCGCCATGGAGCAAAACTTGAAATTAAAAAAAAGGTGGTACATATAGAGAGGGAGTATTTGATTTGACCGCGGGCGGCGCAGTTCCCGATACGGCTTTAATGCAAACGAGGGAGGGAGTAGCGGTTCCCAATATGTTGAATGGCCAATGCATCCTCCTTCAATTAATGCATGAGGGAAGTAATAGGAGGAGATCCGGGAAAAGAGGTTGCACGATGTGAATGCAACGCAGTTTGCCCTCATTGCCCTCATATAAAGGCGCCCCTCCATTCCAATGCATCTACCACATCGTACGCACCTAAGCATTTGCCTAAGCACCTACACTAATGTTGGAAATATGCCCTAGAGGCAATAATAAAATGATTATTATATTTCCTTGTTCATGATAATTGTCTATTATTCATGCTATAATTGTATTATCCGGAAATCATAATACATGTGTGAATACATAGACCACAATGTGTCCTTAGTGAGCCTCTAGTTGACTAGCTCGTTGATCAACAGATAGTCATGGTTTCCTGGCTATGGACATGGGGATGTCATTGATAACGGGATCACATCATTAGGAGAATGATGTGATGGACAAGACCCAAACCTAAGCATAGCACAAAGATCGTGTAAGTTCGTTTTGTGAGAGCTTTTCTAATGTCAAGTATCATTTCCTTAAACCATGATATTGTGCAACTCCCGGATACCGTAGGAGTGCTTTGGGTGTATCAAACGTCACAACATAACTGGGTGGCTATAAAGGTGCACTATGGGTATCTCCGAAAGTGTTTGTTGGGTTGGCACGAATCTAGACTGGGATTTGTCACTCCGTATGACGGAGAGGTATCTCTGGGCCCACTCGGTAATGCATCATCATAATGAGCTCAATATGACCAAAGGGTTGGTCATGGGATCATGCATTATGGTACGAGTAAAGTGACTTGCCGGTAACGAGATTGAACAAGGTATTGGGATATCGACGATCGAGTCTTGGGCAAGTAACGTACCGATTGACAAAGGGAATTGAATACGGGATTGATTAAGTCCTCGACATCGTGGTTCATCCGATGAGATCATCGAGGAGCATGTGGGAGCCAACATGGGTATCCAGATCCCGTTGTTGGTTATTGACCGGAGAGGCGTCTCGGTCATGTCTGCGTGTCTCCCGAACCCGTAGGGTCTACACACTTAAGGTTCGGTTACGCTAGGGTTGTAGAGATATTAGTATGCAGTAACCCGAAAGTTGTTCGGAGTCCCGGATGAGATCCCGGATGTCACGAGGAGTTCCGGAATGGTCCGGAGGTAAAGATTTATATATAGGAAGTCCAGTTTCGGCCAACGGGAAGGTTTCGGGGGTTACCGGTATTGTATTGGGACCACCGAAAGGGTCCCGGGGGTCCACCGGATGGGGCCACCTATCCCGGAGAGCCCCATGGGCTGAAGTGGCATGGGAACCAGCCCCTGATGGGCTGGTGTGCCCCACCCAAGGGCCCAAGGCGCCTAGGGTTGAAAACCCTAGGGGGCCGTTGCCCCCCGAGGGGGCATGCGCCCCCCTGGTTGGAAATCCTAAGGGGGCCGTTGCCCCCAGGGGCCGCCCCCCCCCTTTTAGATGGGATCTCCAAGGGGGCATGCGCCCCCTAGCCCCTATATATAGTGGAAGGGAGGGAGGGCAGCCGCACCTTGCTCTTGGCGCCTCCCTCTCCCTCCGTAACACCTCTCCTCCCCGCTTGTGCTTGGCGAAGCCCTGCCGGGATCCTGCTGCATCCACCACCACGCCGTCGTGCTACTGGATCTTCATCAACCTCTCCTTCCCCCTTGCTGGATAAAGAAGGAGGAGACGTCTTCCCAACCGTACGTGTGTTGAACGCGGAGGTGCTGTCCGTTCGGCACTTGGTCATCGGTGATTTGGATCACGGCGAGTACGACTCCATCATCCTCGTTCACTTGAACGCTTCCGCTCGCGATCTACAAGGGTATGTAGATGCACTCCTCTCTCCCTCATTGCTAGATGACTCCATAGATTGATCTTGGTGATGCGTAGAAAATTTTTAATTTCTGCTACGATCCCCAACAGTGGCATCATGAGCTAGGTCTATGCGTAGTTACTATGCACGAGTAGAACACAAAGTAGTTGTGGGCGTCGATATTGTATATTTGCTTGCCGTTACTAGTCTTCTCTTGATTCGGTGGCATCGTGGGATGAAGCGGCCCGGACCAACCTTACACGTACCCTTACGTGAGACCGGTTCCACCGACTGACATGCACTAGTTGCATAAGGTGGCTGGCGGGTGTCTGTCTCTCCCACTTTAGTAGGATCGGATTCGATGAACAGGGTCCTTATGAAGGGTAAATAGAAATTGGCAATTCACGTTGTGGTTTTGGCGTAGGTAAGAAACGTTCTTGCTAGAAACCTATAGCAGCCACGTTAAAACTTGCAACAACAATTAGAGGACGTCTAACTTGTTTTTGCAGCAAGTGTTTTGTGATGTGATATGGCCAAAGGTTGTGATGAATGATGAATGATATATGTGATGTATGAGATTGATCATGTTCTTGTAATAGGAATCACGACTTGCATGTCGATGAGTATGACAACCGGCAGGAGCCATAGGAGTTGTCTTTATTTATTTATGACATGCGTGTCAACATAAACGTCATGTAATTACTTTACTTTATTGCTAAAGCGTTAGCCATAGTAGTAGAAGTAATAGATGACGAGACAACTTCAAGAAGACACGATGATGGAGATCATGATGATGGAGATCATGGTGTCATGCCGGTGACAACGATGATCATGGAGCCCCGAAGATGGAGATCAAAGGAGCAAATGATATTGGCCATATCATGTCACTATTTGATTGCTTGTGATGTTTATCATGTTTTACATCTTATTTGCTTAGAACGACGATAGCTTAAATAAGATGATCCCTCGTAATAATTTCAAGAAAGTGTTCCCCCTAACTGTGCACCGTTGTGAAGGTTCGTTGTTTCGAAGCACCACGTGATGATCTGGTGTGATAGATTCTAACGTTCGAATACAACGGGTGTAAGCCAGATTTACACATGCAATACACTTAGGTTGACTTGACGAGCCTAGCATGTACAGACATGGCCTCGGAACACAGAAGACCGAAAGGTCGAGCATGAGTCATATAGAAGATACGATCAACATGAAGATGTTCACCGATGTTGACTAGTCCGTCTCATGTGATGATCAGACACGGCCTAGTTAACTTGGATCATGTTATACTTAGATGACTGGAGGGATGTCTATCTGAGTGGGAGTTCATTTAATAATTTGATTAGATGAACTTAGTTATCATGAACTTAGTCTAAAATCTTTACAATATGTCTTGTAGATCAAATGGCCCACGTTGTCCTCAACTTTAACGCGTTCCTAGAGAAAACCAAGCTGAAAGACCATGGCAGCAACTATACGGACTGGGTCCGAAACCTGAGGATCATCCTTATAGCTGCCAAGAAAGATTATGTCCTAGAAGCACCGCTAGGTGACGCACCCGTCCCATAGAACCAAGACGTCATGAACGCTTGGCAGACACGTGATGATGATTACTCCCTCGTTCAGTGCGGCATGCTTTACAGCTTAGAACCGGGGCTCCAAAAGCGTTTTGAGAGACACGGAGCATATGAGATGTTCGAAGAGCTGAAAACGGTTTTTCAAGCTCATGCCCGGGTCGAGAGATATGAAGTCTCCGACAAGTTCTTCAGCTGTAAGATGGAGGAAAATAGTTCTGTCAGTGAGCACATACTCAAAATGTCTGGGTTGCATAACCGCTTGACTCAGCTGGGAGTTAATCTCCCGGATGACGCGGTCATTGACAGAATCCTTCAGTCGCTTCCACCGAGCTACAAGAGCTTTGTGATGAACTTCAATATGCAGGGGATGGAAAAGACCATTCCTGAAGTATTTGCAATGCTGAAATCAGCAGAGGTAGAAGTCAAAAAGGAACATCAAGTGTTGATGGTGAATAAAACCACTAAGTTCAAGAAAGGCAAGGGTAAGAAGAACTTCAAGAAGGACGGCAAGGGAGTTGCCGCGCCCGGTAAGCAAGCTGTCGGGAAGAAGCCAAAGAATGGACCCAAGCCCGAGACTGAGTGTTTTTATTGCAAGGGAAGTGGTCACTGGAAGCGGAACTGCCCCAAATACTTAGCGGACAAGAAGGCCGGCATCACGAAAGGTATATATGATATACATGTAATTGATGTGTACCTTACCAGTACTCGTAATAGCTTCTGGGTATTTCATACCGGTGCGGTTGCTCACATTTGTAACTCAAAGCAGGAGCTGTGAAATAAACGGAGACTGGCGAAGGACGAGGTGACGATGCGCGTCGGGAATGGTTCCAAGGTCGATGTGATCGCCGTCGGCACGCTACCTCTACATTTACCTACGGGATTAGTTTTAAACCTCAATAATTGTTATTTAGTGCCAGCTTTGAGCATGAACATTGTATCAGGATCTCGTTTAATACGAGATGGCTACTCATTTAAATCCGAGAATAATTGTTGTTCTATTTATATGAGAGATATGTTTTATGGTCATGCTCCAATGGTGAATGGTTTATTCTTAATGAATCTCGAGCGTAATGCTACACATATTCATAGTGTGAATACCAAAAGATGTAAGGTTGATAATGATAGTCCCACATACTTGTGGCACTGCCGCCTTGGTCACATAGGTGTCAAACGCATGAAGAAGCTCCATGCAGATGGACTTTTAGAGTCTCTTGATTACGAATCATTTGACACGTGCGAACCATGCCTCATGGGTAAGATGACCAAGACTCCGTTCTCAGGAACAATGGAGCGAGCAACCAACTTATTGGAAATCATACATACTGATGTGTGCGGTCCAATGAGTGTTGAGGCTCGCGGTGGCTATCGTTATGTTCTCACCCTCACTGATGACTTGAGTAGATATGGGTATGTCTACTTAATGAAACACAAGTCTGAGACCTTTGAAAAGTTCAAGGAATTTCAGAGTGAGGTTGAGAATCAACGTGATAGGAAAATCAAGTTCTTGCGATCAGATCATGGGGGAGAATACTTGAGTCATGAATTTGGCACACACTTAAGAAAATGTGGAATAGTTTCACAACTCACGCCGCCTGGAACACCTCAGCGTAATGGTGTGTCCGAACATCGTAATCGCACTCTATTAGATATGGTGCGATCTATGATGTCTCTTACCAATTTACCGCTATCATTTTGGGGCTATGCTTTAGAGACTGCCGCATTCACTTTAAATAGGGCTCTGTCGAAATCCGTTGAGACGACACCGTATGAATTATGGTTTGGGAAGAAACCTAAGCTGTCGTTTCTAAAAGTTTGGGGATGCGATGCTTATGTCAAGAAACTTCAACCTGAAAAGCTCGAACCCAAGTCGGAAAAATGCATCTTCATAGGATACCCTAAAGAAACTGTTGGGTATACCTTCTACCTCAGATCCGAAGGCAAGATCTTTGTTGCCAAGAATGGGTCCTTTCTAGAGAAAGAGTTTCTCTCGAAAGAAATAAGTGGGAGGAAGGTAGAACTTGATGAAGTATTACCTCTTGAACCGATAAGTGGCGCAGCTCAAGAAAATGTTCCTGAGGTGCCTGCACTGACTAGAGAGGAAGTTGATGATGATGATCATGAAACTTCAGATCAAGTTGCTACTAAACTTCGTAGGTCCACAAGGACACGTTCCGCACCAGAGTGGTACGGCAACCCTATATTGGAAATCATGTTGTTAGACAACGGAGAACCTTCGAACTATGAAGAAGCGATGGCGGGCCCAGATTCCGACAAATGGCTAGAAGCCATGAAATCCGACATAGAATCCATGTATGAAAACAAAGTATGGACTTTGACTAACTTGCCCGAAGATCGGCGAGCCATAGAAAATAAATGGATCTTTAAGAAGAAGACAGACGCGGATGGTAATGTGACCATCTATAAGGCTCGACTTGTCGCTAAGGGTTATCGACAAGTTCAAGGGGTTGATACGATGAGACTTTCTCACCCGTAGCGAAGCTGAAGTCCGTCCGAATCATGTTAGCAATTGGTGCATTCTATGATTATGAGATATGGCAAATGGACATCAAAACGGCATTCCTTAACGGCTTTCTTAAGGAAGAATTGTATATGATGCAGCCGAAAGGTTTTGTCGATCCTAAGAATGCTAACAAGGTGTGCAAGCTCCAATGCTCAATCTATGGGCTGGTGCAAGCATCTCGGAGTTGGAACATTCGTTTGATGAGATGATCAAAGCGTTTGGGTTTATGCAGACTTATGGAGAAGCCTGCGTTTACAAGAAAGTGAGTGGGAGCTCTGTAGCATTTCTCATATTATATGTGGATGACATACTGTTGATGGGAAATGATATAGAATTCTTGGAAAGCATAAAGGCCTATTTGAACAAGTGTTTTTCAATGAAGGACCTTGGAGAAGCTGCTTATATAGTAGGCATCAAGATCTATAGAGATAGATCGAGACGCCTCATCGGTCTTTCACAAAGTACGTACCTTGACAAGATATTGAAGAAGTTCAATATGGATCAGTCCAAGAAGGGGTTCTTGCCTGTATTGCAAGGTGTGCGATTGAACACGGCTCAATGCCCGACCACGGCAGAAGATATAGAAGAGATGAGTGTCATCCCCTATGCCTCAGCCATAGGGTCTATCATGTATGCCATGCTGTGTACCAGACCTGATGTAAACCTTGCCATAAGTTTGGTAGGTACGTACCAAAGTAATCCCGGCAAGGAACACTGGACAGTGGTCAAAAACATCCTGAAGTACCTGAAAAGGACCAAGGATATGTTTCTCGTTTATGGAGCTGGCGAAGAGCTCGTCGTAAAGGGTTACGTCGACGCTAGCTTTGACACAGATCTGGATGACTCTAAGTCACAAACCGGATACATGTATATTTTGAATGGTGGGGCAGTAAGCTGGTGCAGTTGCAAGCAAAGCGTCGTGGCGGGATCTACATGCGAAGAAGAATACATGGCAGCCTCGGAGGCAGCACAAGAAGCAATCTGGGTGAAGGAGTTCATCACCGACGTAGGAGTCATACCCAATGCGTCGGGGCCGATGACTCTCTTCTGTGACAACACTGGAGCTATTGCCATTGCCAAGGAGCCCAGGTTTCACAGGAAGACCAGGCATATCAAGCGTCGCTTCAACTCCATTCGTGAAAGTGTTCAAAATGGAGACATAGAAATTTGTAAAGTACATACGGACCTGAATGTAGCAGATCCGTTGACTAAACCTCTCCCTAGAGCAAAACATGATCAACACCAGAATTCCATGGGTGTTCGATTCATCACAATGTAACTAGATGATTGACTCTAGTGCAAGTGGGAGACTGTTGGAAATATGCCCTAGAGGCAATAATAAAATGATTATTATATTTCCTTGTTCATGATAATTGTCTATTATTCATGATATAATTGTATTCTCCGGAAATCGTAATACATGTGTGAATACATAGACCACAATGTGTCCCTAGTGAGCCTCTAGTTGACTAGCTCGTTGATCAATAGATAGTCATGGTTTCCTGGCTATGGACATGGGGATGTCATTGATAACGGGATCACATCATTAGGAGAATGATGTGATGGACAAGACCCAAACCTAAGCATAGCACAAAGATCGTGTAACTTCGTTTTGTGAGAGCTTTTCTAATGTCAAGTATCATTTCCTTAGACCATGAGATTGTGCAACTCCCAGATACCGTAGGAGTGCTTTGGGTGTATCAAATGTCACAACATAACTGGGTGGCTATAAAGGTGCACTACGGGTATCTCCGAAAGTGTCTGTTGGGTTGGCACGAATCGAGACTAGGATTTGTCACTCCGTATGACGGAGAGGTATCTCTGGGCCCACTCGGTAATGCATCATCATAATGAGCTCAATGTGACCAAAGGGTTGGTCACGGGATCATGCATTACGGTACGAGTAAAGTGACTTGCCGGTAACGAGATTGAACAAGGTATTGGGATACCGACGATCGAGTCTCGGGCAAGTAACGTACCGATTGACAAAGGGAATTGAATACAGGATTGATTAAGTCCTCGACATTGTGGTTCATCCGATGAGATCATCGAGGAGCATGTGGGAGCCAACATGGGTATCCAGATCCCGCTGTTGGTTATTGACTAGAGAGGCGTCTCGGTCATGTCTGCGTGTCTCCCGAACCCGTAGGGTCTACACACTTAAGGTTCGGTTACGCTAGGGTTGTAGAGATATTAGTATGCAGTAACCTGAAAGTTGTTCGGAGTCCCAGATGAGATCCCGGACGTCATGAGGAGTTCCGGAATGGTCCGGAGGTAAAGATTTATATATAGGAAGTCCAGTTTCGGCCAGCGGGAAGGTTTCGGGGGTTACCGGTATTGTACCGGGACCACCGGAAGGGTCACGGGGGTCCACCGGATGGGGCCACCTATTTCGGAGGGCCCCATGAGCTGAAGTGGTGTGGGAACCAGCCCCTGATGGGCTGGTGCGCCCCACCCAAGGGCCCAAGGCGCCTAGGGTTGAAAACCCTAGGGCGGCGTTGCCCCCCGAGGGGGCATGCGCCCCCCTGGTTGGAAACCCTATGGGGGCCGTTGCCCCCAGGGCCCGCCCCCCCTTTTAGATGGGATCTCCAAGGGGTCATGTGCCCCCCCTAGCCCCTATATATAGTGGAAGGGAGGAAGGGCAGCCGCACCTTGCTCTTGGCGCCTCCCTCTCCCTCCGTAACACCTCTCCTCCCCGCTTGTGCTTGACGAAGCCCGGCCGGGATCCTGCTGCATCCACCACCACGCCGTCGTGCTGCTGGATCTTCATCAACCTCTCCTTCCCCCTTGCTGGATCAAGAAGGAGGAGACGTCTTCCCAACCGTACGTGTGTTGAACGCGGAGGTGCTGTGCATTCGGCACTTGGTCATCGGTGATTTGGATCACGACGAGTACGACTCCATCATCCCCGTTCACTTGAACGCTTCCGCTCGCGATCTACAAGGGTATGTAGATGCACTCCTCTCTCCCTCGTTGCTAGATGACTCCATAGATTGATCTTGGTGATGCGTAGAAATTTTTTAATTTCTGCTACGATCCCCAACAACTAAGCACAAAAGAGCTCACACCAGACCCATGGAGGCGATGCGCGTGAGCGGCTGCGACAGATGGTCCACGACGCCGGCCTGCGGCATGGCACCGAGGATCGTCTCCAGACGGTGTTGGAGACCGGCTGGTGGATGGCTGCCGTCGACGCCAACTACGACTCTCAGTTGGACCAGATGATCGTTGCCACCAGCAACAAGTTCACCGTCCTCAAGAAGCTCGCGGACGACATCGCCGTACTCCTCCAGCCTGCGCGCTGGGGCTCCTCATTGCCTGCCACCCTAATCGGCCTCCATGGCCAGAACCTCTTTCAAGCACTGGCGGGCCTGTGACTGCCCGCCAACGCCACGAAGAATGTCCACCTGGAGGTCGCGCTCGCCGCAAGGCGCCTCGCCCTGCAAGAATTCTTCGACCTACACATCCACGTGTACGAGGAAATCGTGTACATAGGTATCTACAAGGCCAGTGAGGACGCTACGACGTTGGCCTTCCTCAACCGGCTGGAAAGCCTTGGATGCCTTTGCTGAGAAGCACCTTGACCTCGCCACAAAAGCCGCCGCTCCTTAGCCGCCGGCGGTGGCCCGGCGCACTAAGTTGAGGAGGAGGATGTCATACATTCGTGGATCCATCTTTCTTCTTGCATTCTGTAACCACCACTATGATCGCATCATCATGGCCTTAATTCTTATTGTGCTGTTGCATTCTCGTTCCAGTCAATACCGACATGTGCGATCCCTTTGCTTAATTATATGCATCACTGTAACTAGTACTCCATCTGTCAATTTATAAGTTGTGCTTACCTTTTCCATCAACTTCATGTAACGCGCGGGCATCTTGCTAGAAACACTAGATTATGTCTATATAATCCGTATGTGATAGTCCATTTGAAATATCAAAAAATACAAATATTTAGGTACGGAGGTCGTAATATATTAGGAGTATATCAACACAATTGTGATTTCTTTCAAGTTTGTGAACAAATACTACTGTTCTACTACTTTGGATCTGTTGCAATGCACGGGCACTTTGCTGGTAAAAGGAAAAGGCCTGCTGTGTTCGCGTCGCACCCCCACACGCCCGGGAATCGGGAGTACAACACGGCCCGTCCAGCACGACACATAGCTTAGGGAAGGCGTGTTGCCTAGCATTTTCACTTTCATGTGGGACCGCCGTTGAGCAAACTGACACCCCGCCCGCCGCCGGGTTGGAAAACAGAAACGAGGGGAAGATCTAGCTGTAGCACGGAAGCCAAGAAATTTTGTGTCAGACGGGGCTCGTTGATAGAGTAGGAGCATTCCGTACTAGTACTACTCCTACTAGTACCAAGTTTCTACTCCTAATACTATATTACTAGTACTACCACTATACAACTAGTAGGTACGTGCACGACACAACATCGTAGGAACAAAAAACGGGAAGATCTTGTTTTGGGTGATTTATCTTTTTTCAATCAACGTAATATGAATAATATGATGTGGGGGGCACCCATGAAGCTTATGTGGCTTGGTTGCATGGCTACGGAAGGTTAGAGAAAAATAAATAGATAATGTGTTTAGAGTGCACTCCACTAAATAGATATACTTTGGATCCATTGCAACGGACCGGCACATCTATATCTATACCCCCTATATAGTGTGTGAAAAACTTTGAAAGTTGGTCGTTGGATGAAGCCAATCCGACGGTACAAAGATGGCAAATCCGAGCACTACTGGCCGTTGGATATCATCCACCAGATTCTGCCACATGTATAATCTAGAAGACTCCATGGTTGAACTTAATTCATGACTAAATTTGCCATAACTAAGCTTAGGCAAAGTTATTAGTTCTTCAAAATGAGAGCCACAAGTTGGCAAGCCTAAGGGAATCTTGCCACATTTTTTGTGTGTATGTCATGTGGGGCCTTAGTGTGGCTTGCCTAAGGTGTGGCTTGAACCAAACACTCACCTAAGTTAATCAAACTTGCCTAACCTTACATTCCACCAGATTTTGCCACATGTTAGAATCCAGAAAGCTCCACATGTAGAAGCATAATGCACAAACCACCAGAATCTCATGCGTGCAATGCACGTGTACCTTACTAGTACTAGTTGGTAGTAGTAAGAAACAAATTCTAGTTTTGGCACGAGCTCGTACTGCGGGAGCACCACAAGGCCTGCCGCAGGAGTTACATTTCCCTCTCGGGGTCCGCGGGACCGAACTTCAGTGGCTTAGTACCTGGCCTATGAGTCAATGACATGCGGACCTTAAATGCGGCTGGCCCACATGTCATTCTCATGGTGGTGGCGTGGTTCGCGACTCACTCATTCGAGATGAACCGGTCGGTGGTGGCGTGGCCGTGGCGAGGGTGCCACAGCTGGGCGTCGGGGCGTTACAAGGCGTAGATGGCCACACCGGCGGGTACTACCTGTAGTACATAAGTACTCCAGCTGAGGATTGATGCCCGGGACGAAATGTGTCACAGCCGCTGGATGAAAATTCGATGGTGCGGGAGTACGGATCGGAGCACAGTAGCGGAGCAGGCAAACCGCGTCCAATTGGGTGTGTCTATGGTAGAAAGTTGATGGTCACCGCAGTTCAGTTGGCCCGCATGTCATGCAAACAAAGGCATAGGAGCGGTGGGGCCGAGAGGGATGAGGGGCACGTCGGGGGGGTGAGGATCCCCTGACGCAAACAATCCTACCATTCTGTCACTGACATGTGGGACCCATAAGCTTGGGTCCCACCTGTCAGCGAAGGAAAGGCAGGGCAAGGCAGTGATAGCCACGTCATAGGATCCATGTCCACGTCGGGGGACGTCGTGCCGTGGGTTGGAGCGGCGTCATGGAAATCGCGTGTGGGTGTGGCAGTGGTAGAAACAAGAAACGTGATGGTCGCTGTGGTTCAACTTCCATG
Source organism: Triticum urartu (assembly GCF_003073215.2). Lineage (NCBI taxonomy): Eukaryota > Viridiplantae > Streptophyta > Magnoliopsida > Poales > Poaceae > Triticum > Triticum urartu. The sequence goes on from NC_053022.1 coordinate 263,799,294, forward strand.
GACAAGCTGTCATGTCTGCTGACACATGTATATCAAAACTAGAGTGTTTATATTTCAAGAATGTGAACAAGTATTATTCTACTACTTTGGATCCATTGCAACGCACGGGCAAGCACATTGGTAGTAGTAGTGTCCATCTCTATCTCTAGAGGCCTTCCCTCGTTCATCCTTTTCTCTCACAAGATAAACTACTCATACAAATGCATCTTGATGTTCCATGGAACGCACGAGGATGTTTCCTTGGGGGTCTCTCCAGCGTGGCGTGGCCGTAGTTGCAAGTTGACGCCCCTTGATATGCCGACGTTGAGGGGCACTCGGATTTCCTCCGATGAGCAGGTAAGATGAGTTTGATCACGTAGTAAATGCATTCTAAACACTACTTCCGTGTCCATTTCCTAATTCTCCCCCTGCCCACTGTTTCACAGGTTAGGCTCGGTGCGAGTGGAGATTGGCTTGCATATGTACGGGAGGGTACCAACATCAATTTGCACAACATTTACAATGGTGACAGCGTTCCCGTAGAACCTTTGTCCAACATTGGGATCAGCCATGCAATGGGCCACCGCATGAATTGGTACGATGGAACCACGGTGAGATTGAATAAGATAGCACGAACCTTGCACATGGCGGTCAAAGACGGACCATGCTGTCTGCGGCCGATTTGTTGTCGTACGAGTAGGAAGACGTTGTGCTCCTTTCTAACCGCATCTTCGCGGTGACAAACCAGGGGATTTATTTTGTATGGGACACATCCTACGATATACTCCCTCTCTCCTAGTTTATTTGTTTTGAATCTTTTCGTTTTATAAGTTTCAAATTCAAATTTAGAGATCCCCATCACATGTTAAGATTACAATGTCCATTAAATCGTTGCGTGCATGTATAATAAAGAAACAAATCTCGAGTTTGGCACGAGTTCATGCTGCGGGAGCACCACAAGCCCTGGCACAGGAGTTACATTTCCCTCTCAGGGCCGTCGGGACTGAGCTTCGGCGCCTTACTACACCTACCTTTGAGTCAATAACATGTGGACCCGATAGGTGACTGGTCCACATGTAATGCTCCCGTAGGCAGAGGGTGAGCCGCAGGTCGGGGGATGTGTGGTTTCATGGGTTCGAGTGGCGTCGTGGGAATCGCGGGTGGCTATGGTAGAAACTTGATGCTCACGCCATTTTAGGTGGCCCACATGTCATGCACACAAAGGCAGAGGGGCGGTGCGGGCGAGAGGGGTGAGGCGCACGTTGGGGGGCGTGGTGCCATGGGTTGGAGAGGCGTCGTGGGAATCGCGAGATGAAACGTGATGGTCGCCGTAGTTGAACTTCCATGGACAAGTTGTCATGTCTACGGACACATGCACTGCATACCGATCACTGGAAGGAGTAGCAGAGAAAGCTATATATGCGGATAAATAGTTCCTTATAGTCAAGCGGACCCATGCTACTACTCTGTTCCAAAGACATGCACACCATCGAAATAGTCCATCTATATCAATATACACCGAGAGGGAATAATTTTTTTTACAAGAGAGGAAATAGTTCATCCATCCATAATGCCCTCCTGTTGGTGCAGCCTTTTCTTCTTCTTCTTCTTCTTCTTCTTCTTCTCATTCTCTGTGGGAGATGGCTTCGCAACAAGCTCTTTGGACCTTGCAACTATCTCGAAACTCACACGGGCATTGAGGGCATCATATTTTATCTGCTCGTACGTCAAGGGATAATTCTCCCATCCAGACGACCTTAATGCCACTGTCTCGTCACCCTTCTGAAGATTTGTACTGAGCACAAAATTTGCTACGTCGAATAGGGATGGTGTCTGTTTATCACAATCTTCTACAGTAATTTTGATTATGGTTTGTAGGTCAGCAATGCTTTTCAAATCAAGGTTGTACGGCTCCAGCTTCTGTTTGTCCCCTTCGATGGCTGCCCTGCAGAAGTATACATCCTCCCGAGACAAGAAATCATGAAGCTCACTTGGTATGGAGGGCGAGTGTATGATGTGGTACACCAAAACATCATCTTCGTGGCACAGCTGAAGGACGGCGGCGCGCTGGATCTTTCCAGGGGCACGCTCCATGTACTCTGCGTCGAGACCGATGACCCTCGCCTCTACCTTTTCGAGGGAGTTGGATACATTGTTGATCCACTGCCGAAAAACCCTTGGGTGTATGGTGACGGTGGCAACTATGCGCATCGAGCCTTCGACGAGGACATGTTGGACGCTAAAAACCTGCATCTCGATCTCTTCCGCCATTTGGAACCGCTGGAACGGAGGGCTATGGTTTGGAGAATTAGGATTAGATGGCTAGTCTGACTGAAGTAGTAGATGATTATTTAAAGAGGTTAAAACAATATGAACACAGTGGGGTTTGGATGCAAATGAAGACGAAGGGGAGGTGAAGAAGCCGAGGAGAATCGGTTCTCGATGGAGAAGTAAATGGGAGAAGTGGCGTGCAGGCAGTTGATTAGACGGCTACGTAGACTAAACAAAAAGGCTATGCGGGTAGACTGATGAGTCGTACCTGTTCGTGTACGTGCCCATCCTTCCTGATAGGTGGGACCTATGCAAACCGATAAAAAAATGTGTCATAGTTTTTTTTGAGCGCGTGAGTGGGAGACACAACATTCTCTGGTTAAGGAATACTCCCTCCGTTTAGGTGAGTATAAGTCACCTTATGAAAATCGGGTTTTCCCAAAACCTTTAGGCATGGAGCATTAACTTCCTGCTCGATCCCCTCCCAGCCTCGTTAGCCAGCGTTCTCTTCCTCTGCTGCTGCGTTCTACCTTTCCATTTTCCTCTTCTCAAGTGTGGAACGATCTGCATCCGTCCTTGATGCACTAGAACGACCACTGCTTGCATTGCGGCAGGGCGTTGATTGGGCATGCACGAGAATTTGGTTAGTCCTGCCTTCGGTCGCTGTGTGCTATCGGTCAACAGTGGCATGGCGGCGCTTGACGACCAGTTTGCCGGCAAAGTGCTGACGGTAACCATCAACGGCGACCGGCCTCCCGTCTCGCCGGACGACCTTGTCAAAGCTCTTGGCATTGCGCACGGCATCCAAATAAGTGACTTGCTCGTCGAAGTCTGTCCGCCACCGGCTGATTTCTTCGTCAGGTTCCGGACAACTTTCAACTGTAGTCGTGTGTTCGAATCTTCCCGGCATTTGTTCTGCGATGGCGCGCTGGTGAGATTTGATCGGTGGCACCCAGGATGGGGCTCGGTGCCCTATGAGCTTGAGTTTTTAACAAAGCTTACCTTCCACGGCATGCCTTGACGTGCTTGGAATAGCGAGTCCATGAACGAGCTTATCAACGACCTTGGAGGTGAGCTCGTAAGTATGTTTGTTCCGCCAGATAGCTGGGCTCTGACGGTTATGGCATGGATGAAGAAGCCTTCCACCATACCGAAGGTGATTGGTGTTGAGATACCGGTGCAGGAACCAGGGTTGTACTATTCGTCGCCACCAAGGCCATCACAGACCACGTTAGGGATGTACCTATATCGAGTGTTCATGCATGTCGAAGAAGTGGTCAATCCATCAATCGAAGTCCTGCCGCCGCCGCTGGTGCCAGGGTCCGTCGACGATGTCCATTACAGGAGTCAACGTCAGACTTTCCCCGTGTTGCTTCTTTGGGAGAAGAGGCAGGGTTGGCTGCCTGGATGTGCTCTAATTTGAGGTAACAACTGAATCTTGTCAGATACTAGTTAAATCCGAGCTATGGGTGTGAAGCACTGATATGCCAGTACATTTGATTGTGACCTGTTCTAATTTTGTACTTGAACTTTTTTTAGAAAGGGTTGTACGTCAACTTAATGTGCTAGCAGAACTTATTGTGTTGTCTGTCTGTTTTCTTTGCACAACATTCAAGATATTTCCCCGGCATTGATAAAGATGATGAACCGTTATGTACGACTTCGTTGGTTTCAACATAGCCCTTCCCGTAGAGATCCACTGCTTCCATCCAGATTGTGCCGCCTGCGTAAAAATTTTATATGCAAGTTCAGTGTGCTATGATGTTCTATATGATTGTGTCAACTATACAAGTTTTTACTGAGCATCAGCAATGCATATGGCTGAAATATGTATTTACGAGCATCGACCGATGGGTCTCTCTCTCTCACACACACACACACACACGCACACGCAAAAGTGGGACCCGTTGAATTATTTATTTGCTCAGGATAGCTTTTAATTAGGTTCCACTGTAATCTAACTTTTTTCTTAAGTTATTAATTGAGCTCAGTGACTTCAAAAGGTTGTATAGAAGCCTTATTTGGGCCTTTACGGCGTCGCTGAATGTGGGCTGAGTAACCATGTTAGGTTGTACTGTACTACACGGGCCTTTTTTCAACATCAGCAATGCAACTGGGCCGACAGTTGTACACAATATCCGGGTCAACTTGTTATTCTCTGCCCCGCTGGGCTGCAAACTTTCCTAGGAGATATGCATTAGGCTTAACAAGAAAATGGACTTTAAGAAATAATAAATGGGATGTAATTATAATAACTGGACAGTTACTATGCACCAAACACGTAATTAGTTTGAAAAATAAATTATTTTTGGAATTTGAAAATTTTAATTTCATTACTTGTTGCGCGCGCAATATTTCGTTGGATTTTAACATAATACAACTTTAGTTTGAAATTATATTTAACCTGACAAGAAATTTCGGATAAAAATATTTCGGATCCCATCAAAATGTGGGATTTTTTTTGAATTCTGTTTTGAGCGGTTGTTTGAAATTATTAATCGTTGTCCTAGCTAGAAGTTGGGATGTACTTTTAACAAATTGTAAATGGGGTGTAGTAAATTCCATTAGAATTAAAAAATGGGATGTACATTCTTACAAATCGCAAATGGGCTATATGTTCTCTGCCAAATCCGAGCTATGGGCCTACTAAGTTGATGCATACCAAGGGCTTTGTCAACTTACTCAATATAAACGATTCAAGCTGCAGTGATCGTACGATGTCCATCCAATGGCCGTAGTGCTTCTTCAACCTCTGGTCTTCTTGCTCCAGCCGCCCAAAGCAGCGCCGGTCGTGTCGCGTGCTCCTGCCTCCCGTGGTCGGCTGTGATGCCGCGGAGGCCTCACCGCCCCGTACTACTCCCACCGCTGGCGAGGCCATCCCTCTACTCACCCACACCCCCTGTTATTCTACGGCGACGGTAGCCTCACACCGCAGCCGGACCAGTGAACCCTCGTACTCCTCTCCGCGCAGGCTTCCACTGCCGCGTCTTCCCCGGCTCCGCGCCGTCCCCTTCCTAGGCCTCGCCGTCGTCCAGACCACCGCCCTGGTGCTCTCGGCACGACATGGTCAATGTGGTCAACGACCGACTTCCATCGGAAGAGTACTGTACGTGGAGAGGCTGACAGCTGGGTCCAGGTGGCCGCAAGGAAGTGCCTCCTTATTGCGCGCAAAATAATTATTCCTCCACCTGACAGCAGGGACCCACTGGACGGGTCACCTTATTTCACGAAAAAAATGTTTCCCCCTGACTGCTGGGACCCACCAGACGGGCCAGTGTAGTTCATGAAAAAACGTTCCCCCCGCTGTCAGCTCGGACCCACCGGAAGTGCCTCCTTATTATGCACAAAAAATGAATACTCCCCTGCTAGTTAGGACCCGCCATGGTGGGAGGCTGACTTGTGGGCCACTAAGTTGACTAGGACGGGGGCCTTTGTCAACTTTAGTCAATATGAACGATTCTAGCTCCAGTGACCGTACGATGTCCATCCAAGGGCCGTAGTGCTTCTTCAACCTCTGGTCTTCTTGCTCTAGCCGCCCAAAGCAGCGCCGGTCGTGCCGCATGCTCCTGCCTCCCATGGCCGGCTGTGCTACCGCGGAGGCCTCACCGCCCCTACTATTCCCACCGCTGGCCAGGCCCTGCGGCGACGGCAGCCTCACACCGCAGCTGAACCAGTGAACCCTCGTACTCCTCTTCGCGCGGGCTTCCACTACCGCATCTTCCCCGGCTCCCCGTCGTCCCCTTCCTAGGCCTCACCGTCGTCCACCGCCCTGGTACTCTCGGCGCGGCATGGTCAACGTGGTCAAGGAACGACTTCCATCGGACGTGGACTGTACGTGGAGAGGCTGACAGCTGGGTCCACGGCCGCAGCAAGGAAATGCCTCCTTATTACGTGGAAAATAATGATTCCTCCACCTAACAGCTAGGACCCACCGGACGGGCCACTGTATTTCGCGAAAAAACGTTTCCCCCTGACTGTTGGGACCCACCAGCTACATCTTCGCACGCAAGGAAGTGCGTCCGGGCAAAAAAACGATTCGCCCCCCTGACTGCTGGGACCCACCAGCTACATCTTCACAGGCAAGGAAGTGCCTCATAGTCAGGACCCACCTGGTCGAAGCGTACGTAGCGTTGTCATTCTTGTCGCGAACGTGTATGTACATATATACTGGTGGATGTAGAGGCGCGCACGTGTCGTAGTAGAGGCGCGTACATGCCGTAGTAGAGGCACGCACGTAGCATGTACACGTACGTACAGTGGCCAGGGTGCAAGAAAGAAAATGTGGCCACGTATGTGTACATACGGGCGGGGTCTCGAACGCCTACTCGCGCATACGTACGGCCAGGACTCGTGTACATGGCTGGGTCGGAACGGAGAAACAGCGTCGTCGTCGTGTTCATGGGGAGGCAACGGAATGCGTCGTGTTCATCGGGAGGCAACAGAACGCGTGGGAGCCAACCAGCTGGGTCGGAACGGAATGCGTGGTCATGTTCATCGGGAGGGCTTGGACGGAACAGGCGATGGAAACGAGGCCTGGCGTACCGCGCAACGGAGGAAACGGGCCTCCTATGTTCGGAACGGGGTCCTGTTGATCGGGAGGGGTCTGGCATACCGCAAAACGGAGGAAACGGACCTCCTACGGTTGAAACGGGGGTCCTGTTGATCGGGAGGGGTGTGGCGTACCGCAAAATGGACGAAACGGACCTCCTACGGTCGAAACGGGGGTCCTGTTGATCGGTAGGGGTGTGGCGTACCGCAAAACGGACGAAACGGACTTGTGTTGGAGCGCTACGGTCGAAACGGGGGTCCTGTTCATCGGGAGGGGTGTGGCGTACCGCAAAACGGGACTCCACGGGATACTGTTCATCTCCACCGTCGACCTCCCCCAACCTCCACGGGCTACCGTCGACCTCCTCCAGCCTCCACGGGCTCCTGTTCATCCAGCCTCAACCGCGCGCTACTCCACCGGTTACTGTTCAACCACCCCTCCACGGGCACCCCTCCACCGTCTACTATTCATCCAGCCCTCCACACCACGGGGTCCTTTTCAACCACCCCTCCACGGGCACCCCTCCACCGTCTACTGTTCATCCAGCCCTCCACCACACCACGGGGTCCTGTTCATCCAGAGGCAACGCCACCGCTCACTGTTCATCCACCCCCCCTGCAACGCTCACTGTTCATCCAATCGATCGGCTTCAGTTAGCAGCAGTAGCGAAGGAATCGCTTGATCGGGTTCAGTTAACAACCATCTATTGACCGCTCGGGTTCAGTAACGCGTAGCCTGCAGTGCAATCGCTCGGGTTCAGTTAGAGCCCAACGCCTCGCTCGGGTTCAGTTAGAGCCAAGGCCTCGCACACACGCGTGTACGTGTAGGAGAGAAACGCGCATCGCTCGGCCCCCGACCTCCCACCGTAACTGGGAACTCCCCGAAATTCCCACCCTCGCTTCTACCATGGTTTTTTCCATCATGGACGGCCCGAAGAATGTCATGCAGCTGCGTCTCTGGCCCGCCCAGGATGAAAAGCCCATTTTCTGTCATGATTTTTTTTCATAGAAGTAGGAGCCTACCACATCTATGATGATACCGGGTTTTGTCACAATTATCGTCATAGAAGTGTCATATGTATGACAGAAAAAATTCGTTCGGCCCAAAATGTCACGGATGTGTCTTTTTTTGTAGTGTTTTATATCGATATTTATTGCATCATGGGCTGTTCTTACAAATTATGTCCCAATACTTATGCCTATTCTCTCTTATTTTACAAGGTTTACATAAAGAGGGAGAATGCCGGCAGCTGGGATTCTTGGCTGGAAAAGGAGCAAATATTAGAGACCTATTCTGCACAGCTCCAAAAGTCACCCTGGGCGCAATATTCTGAAAATGGCCCCCCTGCCAGCTCAATATTAGGGACATTTTCAGAATATATAAAAAATACTGAGCACAAGAAATTCACCAGGGGGGCCACACCCTGCCCACGAGGATGTGGGGCGCGACATACCCCCTGGGCGCGCCCTACCTCGTGGGCCCCCTGGTGGCCCTCCGATGGCCATCTTCTGCTATATGGAGTCTTTCAATGAGGAAAAAAAATCATAAGCCATCTTTCCGGACAAGACTCCGCCGCCACGAGGCGGAACCAATCTAGGGCTCTGGCAGAGCTGTTCTGCCGGGGAAACTTCCCTTCGGGAGGGGGAAATCATCGCCATCGTCATCACCAACGCTCCTCTCATTGGGAGAGGGCAATCTCCATCAACATCTTCACCAGCACCATCTCCTCTCCAAACCCTAGTTCATCTCTTGTATCCAATTCTTGTCTCTAAGCCCGGGATTGGTACCTGTGGGTTGCTACTAGTGTTAATTACTCCTTGTAGTTGATGCTAGTTGGTTTAATTGGTGGAAGATCATATGTTTGGATCCTATATGCATATTAATACCCCTCTGATTATGAACATGAATATGCTTTGTGAGTAGTTACGTTTGTTCCTGAGGACATGGGAGAAGTCTTGCTATTAGTAGTCACGTGAATTTGGTATTCGTTCGATATTTTGATGAGATGTATGTTGTCTCTCCTCTAGTGGTGTTATGTGAATGGCGACTACATGACACTTCACCATTATTTGAGCCTAGAGGAAGGCATTGGGAAGTAATAAGTAGATGATGGGTTGCTAGAGTGACAGAAGCTTAAACCCTAGTTTATGCGTTGCTTCGTGAGGGGCTGATTTGGATCCATATGTTTCATGCTATGGTTAGGTTTACCTTAATACTTTTGTTGTAGTTGCGTATGCTTGTGATAGAGGTTAATCATAAGTGGGATGCTTGTCCAAGTAAGGGCAGCACCCAAGCACCGGTCCACCCACATACCAAATTATCAAAGTACCGAACGTGAATCATATGATCGTGATGAAAACTAGCTTGACGATATTCCCAGTTGTCCTCGGGAACGCTTTACATCATATAAGAGTTTGTCCAGGCTTGTCCTTTGCTACAAAAAGGATTGGGCCACCTTGCTGCACTTTATTTACTTTTGTTACTAGTTGCTCGTTACAAATTATCCTATCACAAAACTATCTGTTACCTATTATTTCAGTGCTTGCACAGAATACCATGCTGAAAATCGCTTATCATTTCCTTCTGCTCCTCGTTGGGTTCAGCACTCTTACTTATCGAAAGGACTACGATAGATCCCCTATACTTGTGGGTCATCACAACAATCATGCTAAATCCAATGTTGTTGCCTCTAGTAGTTCTCGTGATTCCACTAATGATTCTCTTAGCCAAGTTACACTTGAGCAAGAAAATAGCTTATTGAAGGGAATTATAGAGAAAGCTGTTTACAAGAGCCTTGCCGGAAGTAAGCAATTTGAGGAAATTGTACGCAAGCAAGGAAGATACCAGAAGAATCAAGGTGTTGGTTTGGAATGAAAGTTCAATGCCAATGGAGTTGAGTGGGAAGAAGATCAATACCCCAAGACGAAGTTTGTTCCTCAATAAGAGAAGTATGATCCTACTTCTTTCAAAGGAACACAATCTCAAGATGATCTTCCACCACAATAGCACAAGCAAAAGGGTAAGGACAAGCTTCAAGAGGAGATTGATGCATTTGAAGAAGCTCCTAAGGCCTTGGTCAAGTGGGTTCCCAAGACCATCAAGTTCTATTTCATCAAGTATGACTACAACTCCAAGGATTCCCATCAAGATGGTGTGGATCCCGAAGAAGAAGAACTAGAGAGTTCTTGAAGGTGACTCTGCCAACATACTTCACTCACATCACTTTGGCAAGGACAAGTGCAAACAACTTTCATATCTTGCACTAGTTCAAGGAGTCACAAACCCTCTTGTTGGTAAGACAAGGGACAAGGTAACCTAATGCTTCCATGGACACCATCTTGTGTACACATCACTCTATGTCTATGGATATCCTTGTTTGTTCCTTGTGGGACTAACCCATGTAGGTATTGAAAGTGCAACTCACTCCAAAGGATTGCTCCGAATGATCTACATCAACATTGAGCATCCACATCTTCAACACCTACATGAAGTCATCATCAACAAAACCCAAGGTTAGTTGATCCCTCTTAGGGGGGATATCACATCTAGGGGGAGCTTTACTGTAATCAAGTGAGCTAAAGCAACTCTAATGGTGTGAACACAACAATGCTTTATGTAAAAGTGGCATCCCCACTTGTGCTTAAACGATGAGTATGACCTACGATCAAATGTTCTCATTTGACTCCTAAGTAAATATACTCATATATAGATGACCTAGTCATCGCCAATTGTTTGATAGATGCTAGAGTGTTTGTGCATGCTTTTCACATATTTCTTTTGCTATATTATTGTGTGAGCATGTTGGTTGCATATTTTACTCATTCGAGGACATCCATTTGTTGCTTTGATTGTTTGGACTTTTTCTCTCTTACCAAATGGATGGACAAGAATGCCTAAGAACTCCCTCTAGCTATCTATGCTTTTCTCGTCTCAAACTCTATTCATGCTACATCACAAAGTTTGAACAAGTCAGATTCGAATCACTTTGTGTGAGGAGCACTCGGAGTTCCCGATTCGTCATAGACTTAAACTTCCAAAACCCCTTTGTGTATCTCGGTCTGACCGATTCATCCTTTCCGGTCCTACCGAGATCACTTAGTTGATCTAGGTTCTCAATCTCAGTGGAACCGATTAGAACCTTTCAGTCACACCGAGTTGCAGTAACTGCCTGCAGTTTTGCATCTCAATGCCACCGAGTTGTTCCACTCAGTCACACCGACAGGGTCAGGTAATATATACCGATGGTCCAAATTTTGGAAATTTTTCCGAAACCCCTTCGCCCGCGCCTAACCTACTCTGCCACTTCGGGTCTCCGGAGCATCCTCTCGTCGCCAACGACCTCCTGCCGCTGGTCTCCGTCGCTGTCAACGGCAATCTGTCCTGCCGTTGCCGCCATAGCAAGTTCTCTGCCGAACTAGGGTATGAACTTGATCTTTGTGCTAATCCATAACTCTGATTCTTAGCACATTGCGTTGCCATGATTCTCGCCACGTATGAAATCATCCTATCCAGCAAAAACGTCCTGTAGATTAGTTTTGATTTGAAAATTTAGGGTTATGTCTCCGGCGAATTCATCTCGGACCGACCGAGTTGTAGAAATCGGTCTCACCGATTTGGCTTAGGCCATTGCACATGCGTTTTCGGTCTGACCGAAAATTGCAAATCGGTGTGACTGAGTTCAATTCTCTATGAAACCCTAGCAGTCCCGGTGCCACCGAACTGTGACTCGGTCTGACCGAGTTCACTAGTTTAGGTTCCAAAACTGCTTCGGTATCACCGAGTTTACAAATCGGTAGATCCGAAATGCTTTCTGTGAAGAACTAAAACTAAGTTTTTAAGTCATTTGTTTTGCAAAACTCCTGCAGTTTGTGATGCTCATCTTCTCTACCTCATCTATAATCTATTCACAGGGTCTACTGACAGTTTGCTTGCAAGATGTTTGACTAAAGTGATAGCCAGAACAAGTGTGAGGAGCAGGTTCAATTGAGTGAGTGCACTAGTCCCTCCAGTTCTTCTGATGATGGCAGCAGGAGAACACCAAGTAACTTGTGAAAGGCAGCCACCAGAACAAGAAAGAAGAAGACCTCAGATTCTGAGGATGAGGATTATGTGGCTGTTGAGGAAGAATTCAGCTTCAAGAAAAAGGTGCTGAAAAAGGAGTATGGCTCAGCTGCCACAGTTAAGCCAGGGATGCATAAGAAGGCCCCTGCCAAGAGGGTGCCAACCTTAGAAGTCAGAGCATCCACTGCTAAAACCTCCAAGCCATCTGAAGAGGCTGCTGGAGAAAGAAAGAAAAGGAAGGAAATGGTCAAGAAGACCACTGCCAGAGTGCTTGGCAGATCATCAATTATGAGAGATGATGATGATGAAGAGGAAGAGGATGCTGCACCAGCACCCAAAGCTCAAAAGCTCATGGGAGATGCAATCAGATCAGGGGCTGCTCCATCTAAGCCCAAAGTAGCTCCCAAGGCTACTGCTCCAGCTCAGAAGCCCAAGAGAAGCACTAGAAACATTTCTGCTGAGGAAAAGAACAATGCCCTAGCGCCTGAAGCTACTGAAGAAGATGAAACTCAAGTGTTGAGGAAGTTGAAACCCAAGATCCCTGACCATAATGATGCACATCCAGTTGCAGAAAACATGAAAATCAGGAAGGATGCAGGATTGAGATTATGGAGAGAGTCTGATCCATATGCTATCAGGAGGAGGACTGCTGTGGACTACATGTTTCACACTAAGGAACAACAGGACTTCTATGAGACAGTGTTGCTTGACAAGAAGCCCATTGTATGTGACATGAAATGGGTGGACCAGGAATACATCCAGAAGAATGAGGATCACTACCCTGGAGTGTATGACAGCTTCAAGGCATGTGGAGTTGATGAATTTGTTGCACAAAAGCTCACCAAGTGGAATGATGAGTTGATCATGCAGTTCTACTCCACTGCCCATTTCTATCCAGATGGAAGGATAGTTTGGATGTCTGAGGGTACCAGGTACCAATCGACTATTGATGAATGGGCTCAGTTGATCAATGCCCCAAAAGAAAGTGAGGATGAGTTGGATATATATGCTGAGAAGAAGAAAGACCACAACACAATGTCCAACATGTACAAAGAGATCCCAGATGCTGCTTTGGATACACACAAGTTTGGATCTGTCCACTACTTGTTGTATAGTCTGCCTACCATACACTGGATTCTGAGGCACACACTGCTATCCAAGTCAGGTGATCACAAGATGATCAGAGGACATGCTATAAACTTGCTGCACATATTTGATGTCCCACAGAAGTTCAAGGTCATGAGCTTGATTGTTGAGACAATCAAGAGGATTGCTGCTGACCAAAAGATGGGCACATGCACATATCTTTTGGATAAGGAGCACCTGCCCATCTACCCTGATTTTGAAGACAATATTATTGTAATGACTGGGGAAGATCCATCATCTATGCAAGCACATGAGAAGAGAGAGAAGGAAAGGGCAGAGAAAGCTGCAAGAATGCCAACTGCTGAAGAGGCATCTCAGGTTTTCTTGAAGACCAAGCAAGATCAGCTTGGATATCTGATCCAATCCACCCTGAGGATTGAGAAGGGCTTGGCCACCCTGACTAAGAACGAGGAGAGTTTGGAGAGGATTGCTGAGCAGAAGTTCAATGATCTGGATGTCAAGGTAACTGAGATCCAAACTGCAGCTGAGCAGCTACAGGAGGAAGAAGAGGAGAAGAAGGGAAATTACACTACTCATGCTTTCAAGAGAGTGCCACGAGGTCCAAGGTCTGTTGCAGTGCCTGTGACAGATACTTGAGCTTCAGTGTCAGCACCAGTAGCCATAGCTCCAGTGCCACCTCCAGCACCCACTCCATCAGCTCCAACTACTTCATCGGAAGCCTTCGTCCTTGGAGTTCTCTCTACACCACCTCCCGAAGATCAAGCCTGAAAGTCATTTAGCACTATGCATTTTTGAACTTTTTGGTAACTTGTTGCCAAAGGGGGAGAAAAATGTATAGATCATAGGCTTCGAGAGAGAGTGTTGCTCCTTTTGATCTCTCTTGCTATTTTGGTTGAACTTCTTTATCGTGTCCTTGTGTGAGATACTGGTTTGATCATGTATTTGATCATTTGCTACATTAGTGTTTGGTTGATGCTATCCTTTACATTCCTTATATGATCATTCACTTGCTTGGTGATGAGTGCATGCTTTTAATCCCTATCATTTTGAGCGCTCCACCAAGATGTATGTGACATGGAAGAGTAACCCATGATCCTAATCGATTGTGCATTTGCATTCAAAAGAAACTTTTAAATAATGCACAAATTTAGGGGGAGCTCTTACTTATCACATACTTCTCAAAGCGATGATGTTTCTTTTAATTTTTATCATTTGTCAAAGCTTTGATCTATATGTTGTCATCAATTACCAAAAAGGGGGAGATTGAAAGTGCAACTATCACTCGGTGGTTTTGGTAATTCCTAACAACATATAGTTCATTGAGCTAATGCTATTTCAAGATAAACATTTCAGGAAAGCTCAATGATTGGCATGGCATGGATGAGAAAAGTGGACCCCTCAAAATTCTAAGGACAAAGAATTGGCTCAAGCTCAAAGCTCAGGACTCTACATCTTTTCATTTCAATTGATCCAAGATCACATTGAATCCATAGGAAAAGCCAATACTATTAAGAGGGGATGAGGTGTTGACTAATGGCTTGCTTGCTCAAAGTGCTTAGCGATATGCTCCAAAACCCTCAACTACTTTCTCACATCCACATATGTCCCAAACCAAAAGTCAAACTCGGCCACACTGAAATTTTCTATCCAGCGCCACCGAGTTCAGTTGACATAGCCACTGCCAGAAACCCTAGTCTTTTCGGTCTCACCGATAGGGATCTCAGTCTCACCGAGATGGGATTGTAATCTCTATGTTTCCCCTTCGTAACGTTTCGGTCAAACCGAGATGAGCGATCAGTCCCACCGAGATTGCAATGTAAACTCTCTGTTTCCCTTTCGTAACGCTTCAGTCCAACCGAGATGAGCGAATCGGTCCCACCGAGTTTGCCTGACCAACTCTCTGTTAGTCCATTACCAAAATCGATCTCACCGAGTTTGTGTAATCGGTCTCACTGAGATTACTTTATGCCCTAACCCTAACGAAATCGGTCCCACCGAGTTGACATGTCGGTCCCACCGAGAATCCTAACGTTCACATTTTGAACTAAATCGGTCTGACCGAGTTTCATGATTCGGTCCCACCGAGTTTGGTGATTTGTGTGTAACGGTTAGATTTTGTGTGGAGGCTATTTATACCCCTCCACCCACTCTTCATTCATGGAGAGAGCCATCAAAATATGCCTACACTTCCAACATACATTTTCTGAGAAAGAACCACCTACACTTGTGTTGAGGTCAAGATATTCCGTTCCTACCACATAAATCTTGATCTCTAGCCTTCCCCAAGTTGCTTTCCACTCTAATCTTCTTTCCACCAAATCCAATCCTATGAGAGAGAGTTGAGTGTTGGGGAGACTATCATTTGAAGCACAAGAGCAAGGAGTTCATCATCAACACACCATTTGTTACCTCTTGGAGAGTGGTGTCTCTAGATTGGTTAGGTGTCACTTGGGAGCCTCCGTCAAGATTGTGGAGTTGAACCAAGGAGTTTGTAAGGGCAAGGAGATCGCCTACTTCGTGAAGATCTACCCAAGTGAGGCAAGTCCTTCGTGGGCGACGACCATGGTGGGATAGACAAGGTTGCTTCTTCGTGGACCCTTCATGGGTGGAGCCCTCTGTGGACTCACGCAACCGTTACCCTTCGTGGGTTGAAGTCTCCATCAACGTGGATGTACGATAGCACCACCTATCGGAACCACACCAAAAATCTCCGTGTCTCCAATTGCATTTGCACACTCCAAACTCTCCCCTTTACCTTCATCTGCAATTGTTTTACATTCCACTACTATACTCTTAGAATTGCATGTGTAGGTTGATGGCTTGACTTGTGCTAAGTTGCTAAAATCTGCCTAGAACTAAAATTGGAAAAAGGCTAGATTTTTATTTGGTCAAGTAGTCTAATCACCCCCCCCTCTAGACATACTTTCGATCCTGCAAGTAAGCTAAACGATCATATTGCTATGCTAACGGATGGGTCTTATCCATCACATCATTCTCTAATGATGTGATCCCGTTCATCAAATGACAACACATGTCCATGGCTAGGAAACCTAACCATCATTGATTAACGAGCTAGTCAAGTGGAGGCGTACTAGGGACACTCTGTTTGTCTATGTATTCACACATGTACTAAGTTTCCGATTAATAAAATTCTAGCATGAATAATAAACATTTGTCATGATATAAGGAAATATAAATAACAACTTTATTATTGCCTCTAGGGCATATTTCCTTCAGTCTCCCACTTGCACTAGAGTCAATAATCTAGTTCACATCGTCATGTGATTTCACACCAATAGTTCACATCTTTATGTGATTATTTCACAGCTTCATGTGACTAATACCCAAAGGGTTTACTAGAGTCAATAATCTAGTTCACATCGCTATGTCATTAACACCAAAAGAGTAATAAGGCGCGATCATGTTTCACTTGTGAGAGAAGTTTAATCAACGGGTCTGCAACATTCAGATCCGTATGTATTTCGCAAATTTCTATGTCTACAATACTCTGCACGGAGCTACTCTAGCTAATTGCTCCCACTTTCAATATGTATCTAGATCGAGACTTAGAGTCATCTAGATCGGTGTAAAAAGCTTGCATCGACGTAACTCTTTACGACGAACTCTTTTATCACCTCCATAACCAAGAAATATTTCCTTAGTCCTCTAAGGATAATTTTGACCGCTGTCCAGTGATCTACTGCTAGATCACTATTGTACTTCGTTGCCAAAATTATGCTAAGGTATACAATAGGACTGGTACACAACATAACATACTTTATAAAACCTATGACTGAGGCATAGGGAATGACTTTTCATTCTCTTTCTATTTTCTGCCATGCTCGGGTTTTGAGTCCTCACTCAACTTTACACCTTGCAACACATGAAAGAACTTCTTCTTTGATTGTTCCATTTTGAACTACTTCAAAATCTTGTCAAGGTATGTACTCATTGAAAAATCTTATCAAGCGTCTTGATCTGTCTCTATAGATCTTGATGCTCAATGTGTAAGCAGCTTCTCCGAGGTCTTTCTTTGAAAAACTCCTTTCAAACACTCCTTTATGCTTTCCAGAAAATTCTACATTATTTTCGATCAACAATATGTCACTCACATATACTTATCAGAAAGGTTGTAGTGCTCCCACTCACTTTCTTGTAAATACAGGCTTCACCGCAAGTCTGTATAAAACTATATGCTTTGATCACACTATCAAAGCGCATATTCCAACTCCGAGAGGCTTGCACCAGTCCATACATGGATTGCTGGAGCTTGCACACTTTGTTAGCACCTTTAGGATTGACAAAACCTTCTTGTTGAATCATATACAACTCTTCTTTAAGAAATCCATTAAGGAATGCAGTTTTGACATCCATTTGCCAGATTTCATAAAATGTGGCAATTGATAACATGATTCGGACAGACTTAAGCATCGCTACGAGTGAGAAAATATCATTGTAGTCAACATCTTGAACTTGTCGAAAACCTTTTGCGACAATTTGAGCTTTCTAGATAGTAACACTACTATCAGCGTCCGTCTTCCTCTTGAAAATCCATTTATTCTTAATGGCTCACCAATCATCAAGAAAGTCAATCAAAGTCCATACTTTGTTCTAATACATGGATCCTATCTTAGATTTCATGGCTTCAAGCCATTTCGCGGAATCTGGGCTCATCATTGCTTCCTCATAGTTCGTAGGTTCGCCATGGTCAAGTAACATGACCTCCAGAACAGGATTACCATACCACTCTGGTGCGGGACGTATTCTGGTTGACCTACGAGGTTTGGTAGTAACTTGATCTGAAGTTTCATGATCATCATCATTATCTTCCTGACTAATTGTTGTAGGAATCACTAGAACTGATTTCTGTGATGAACTACTTTCCAATTCGGGAGATGGTACAATTACCTAATCAAGTTCTACATTCCTCCCACTCACTTCTTTCGAGAGAAACTTCTTCTCTAGAAAGGATCCATTCTTAGCAACAAATATCTTGCCTTTGGATCTGTGATAGAAGGTGTACCCAACAATTTCCTTTGGGTATCCTATGAAGATGCATTTCTTCTATTTGGGTTCGAGCTTATCAGGATGAAACTTTTTCGCATAAGCATCATAGCCCCAAACTTTAAGAAACGACAGCTTAGGTTTCTTGCTAAACCATAGTTCATATGGTATCGTCTCAATGGATTTAGATGGTGCCCTATTTAACGTGAATGCAGTTGTCTCTAATGCATAACCCCAAAACGATAGTGATAAATCGGTAAGAGACATCATAGATCGCACCATATCTAATAAAGTACGCTTATGACATTCAAACACACCATTACGCTGTGATGTTCCAAGCGGCGTGAGTTGCGAAACTATTCCACATTGTTTCAAATGAAGACCAAACTCGTAACTCAAATATTCCCCTCCATGATCAGATCGCAGCAACTTTATTTTCTTGTTACGATGATTTTCCACTTCACCCCGAAATTCTTTGAACTTTTCAAATGTTTCAGACTTATGTTTCATCAAGGAGATATACCCATATCTGCTCAAATCATCTGTGAAGGTCAGAAAATAACGATACCTGCCGCGAGCCTCAACACTCATCGGATTGCACACATCAGTATGTATTATTTCCAATAAGTCAGTTGCTTGCTCCATTATTCCAGAGAAAGGAGTTTTAGTCATCTTTCCCACGAGGCATGGTTCGCAAGCATCAAATGATTCATAATCAAGTGACTCCAAAAGCCCATCAGCATGGAGTTTCTTCATGCGCTTTACACCAATATGACATAAATGGTAGTGCCACATATAAGTTACACTATCATTATTAACTTTGCATCTTTTGGCTTTAATATTATGAATATGTGTATCACTACGATCGAGATTCAATAAACCATTCACCTTGGGTGTATGACCTCAAAAGGTTTTATTCATGTAAACAGAATAAAAATTATTCTTTGACTTAAATGAATAATCGTATTGCAATGAAAATGATCCAATCATATTATGCTCAACGCAAACACCAAATAACATTTATTTTAGGTTCAACACTAATCCCGAAGATAAAGGGAGTGTGCGATGGTGATCTTATCAACCATGGAATTACTTCCAACTCACATCATCAGCTCACCCTTAATTAGTGTCTTTTTATTTTGCAACTCCTGTTTCGAGTTACTACTCTTAGCAACTGAACCAATATCAAATACTGAGGGGTTGCTATAAACACTAGTAAATTACACATCAATAACATGTAGAAATATACTTTTGTTCACTTTTCCATCCTTCTTATCTGCCAAGTATCTAGGGCAGTTCCACTTCGAGTGACCATTTCCTTTGCAGTAGAAGCACTCAGTTCCAGGCTTGGGGGCTTGGGTCTAGGGCTTTTTCATGGGAGCAGAAACTTGCTTGCTATTCTTCTTTGAAGTTCCTCTTTCTTTCCCTTTGCCCTTTTCTTGAAACTAGTGGTCTTGTTAACCATCAACACTTGATGCTATTTCTTGATTTCTACCTTCGCCGATTTTAGCATCGCGAAGAGCTTGGGAATTACTTTGTTCATCCCTTGCATATTATAGTTCATCCCTAAGTTCTAGTAAGTTGCTGATAGTGACTAGAGAACTTTGTCAATTACAGTCTTATCTGGAAGATTAACTCCCACTTGATTCAAGCAATTGTAGTACCCAAAAAATTTGAGCACATGCTCACTCGTTGAGCTATTCTCCTCCATCTTGTAGGCAAAGTACTGTCAGAGGTCTCCTACCTCTCGATACGGGCATGAGTATGAAATACCAATTTCAAATCTTAGAACATCTTATATGCTCTGTGGCGTTCAAAAACATTTTTTAAGTCCCGGTTCTAAGCCGTAAAGCATGGTGCACTAAACTATTAAGTAGTCATCATACCGAGCTTTGTCAAATCTTCATAACGTCTGCATTTGCTCCTGCAATAGTTATGTCACCTAGCGGTGCATCAAGGACATAATTCTTCTGTGCAACAATGAGGATAATCCTCAGATCACGGATCCAATCCGCATCATTGCTACTATCATCTTTCAACATAGTTTTCTCTACGAACATATCATTAATAAAACGGGGAAGCTATACGCGAGCAATTGATCTACAACATAGATATGCAAATACTATAAGGACTAAGTTCATGATAAA
The DNA here is from genome assembly GCF_003073215.2 of Triticum urartu. Lineage (NCBI taxonomy): Eukaryota > Viridiplantae > Streptophyta > Magnoliopsida > Poales > Poaceae > Triticum > Triticum urartu. Next base: position 263,819,412 of record NC_053022.1, read on the forward strand.
TCTAAGTTCAATTAATCATATTACTTAAGAACTCCCACTTAGATAGACATCCCTCTAATCATCTAAGTGATCACATGATCCATATCAACTAAACCATGTCTGATCATCATGTGAGATGGAGTAGTTTTCAATGGTGAACATCACTATGTTGATCATGTCTACTATATGATTCACGCTCGACCTTTCGGTCTCAGTGTTCCGAGGCCATATCTGCATATGCTAGGCTTGTCAAGTTTAACTTGAGTATTCTGCATGTGCAAAACTAGCTTGCACCCATTGTATGTGAACATAGAGCTTATCACACCCGATCATCACGTGGTGTCTCAGCATGAAGAACTGTCACAACGGTGAATATTCAGGGAGAACATTTGTACCTTGAAATTTAGTAAGGGATCATCTCATAATGCTACTGTCGTACTAAGAAAAATAAGATGCATAAATGATAAACATCACATGCATTCAAATATAAGTGATATGATATGGCCATCATCATCTTGTGCCTTTGATCTCCATCTCCAAAGCACCGTCATGATCACCATCGTCACCGGCATGACACCATGATCTCCATCATCTTGATCTTTATCAACGTGTCGTCACATGGTCGTCTCGCCAACTATTGCTTTTGCAACTATTGCTATCACATAGCGATAAAGTAAAACAATTATATAGCGCTTGTATCTTATGCAATAACGAGACAACCATAAGGCTCCTTCCAGTTGCCGATAACTTTAACAAAACATGATCATCTCATACAACAATTTATATCTCATCACGTCTTGACCATATCACATCACAACATGCCCTGCAAAAACAAGTTAGACGTCCTCTACTTTGTTATTGCAAGTTTTACGTGGCTGCTACGGGCTTAGCAAGAACCATTCTTACCTATGCATCAAAAACCACAACGCAGTATAGTGATTGCTTTTTGATCTTTAGAAAGAATCATGTTCATTGAATCTGATTCAACTAAAGTTGGAGAAACAGACACCCACTAGCCACCTGTGTGCGAAGCACGTCGGTAGAACCAGTCTCGCGTAAGCGTATGCGTAATGTCGGTCTGAGCCACTTCATCCAACAATACCGCCGAATCAAGAATCAACAAGTGACAGCAAGCAATATGTATATACCCACACCCACAACTCCTTTGTGTTCTACTCGTGCATATAACATCTACGCATAGACCTGGCTCGGATGCCACTGTTGGGGAACAAGGTAATTTCAAAAAATTCCTATGCACATGCAAGATCCATCTAGGTGATGCATAGCAATGAGAGGGGAGAGTGTTGTCCACGTTCCCTCGTAGACCGTAAGCGGAAGCGTTATGACAACGCGGTTGATGTAGTCGTATGTCTTCACGATCCGACCGATCGTAGCACCGAAGGTACGGTACCTCCGTGATCTGCACACGTTCAGCTCGGTGACATCCCGCGAACTCTAGATCCAGCTGAGTGTCAAGGGAGAGTTTCGTCAGCAAAATGGCGTGATGACGGTGAAGATGAAGCTACCGACGCAGGGCTTCGCCTAAGCACTGCAACGATATGACCAAGGTGGAAATCTGTGGAGGGGGGTCACCGCACACAGCTAAACAATCAACTTGTGTGTCTATGGGGTGCCTCCTCCCCCCGTATATAAAGGAGTGGAGGAGGGGGAGGGCCGGCTCCTCTATGGCGCGCCCACCGGGAGTAGGATTCCCCCCCCTCCCTAGTTGGCTTAGGAGAGGAAGGAAGGGGGAGAGAGGGGGAAGGAAAGGGGGGCCGGCCCCCACCCAATTTGGGTTGGGCTTGGGGGGGCGCCCCCTCCTAGGCTCCCTTCTCCTCTCTCCCACTATGGCCCAATAAGGTCCATATACTTCCCGGGGGGTTCTGGTAACCTCCCGGTACTCCGGTATATGCCCGGACTCACCCGGAATCATTCTGATGTCCAAACATAGGCTTCCAATATATCGATCTTTATGTCTCAACCATTCCGAGGCTCCTCGTCCTGTCTGTGATCATATCCATGACTCTGAACTACCTTCGGTGCATCAAAACACATAAACTCATAATACCGATCGTCACCGAACGTTAAGCGTGAGGACCCTACGGGTTCGAGAACTATGTAGACATGATCGAGAATCATCTCTGATCAATAACCAATAGCGGAACCTGGATGCTCATATTGGTTCCTACATATTCTACGAAGATCTTTATCGGTCAAACCGCATAACAGCATACGTTGTTCCCTTTGTCATCGGTATGTTACTTGCCCGAGATTCGATCGTGGGTATCTCAATACCTAGTTCAATCTCGTTACCGGCAAGTCTCTTTACTCGTTCCGTAATGCTACATCCCGTAACTAACTCATTAATTACATTGCTTGCAAGGCTTATAGTGATGTGCATTACCGAGAGAGCCCAGAGATACCTCTCCGATACACGGAGTGACAAATCCTAGTCTCTATCTATGCCAACTCAACAAACACCATCGAAGACACTAGTAGAGCATCTTTATAGTCACCCAGTTACGTTGTGATGTTTGATAGCACACTAAGTGTTCCTACGGTATTCGGGAGTTGCATAATCTCATAGTCATAGGAACATGTATAAGTTATGGAGAAAGCAATATCAGTAAACTAAACGATCATAGTGCTAAGCTAAAGGATGGGTCTTATCCATCACATCATTCTCTAATGATGTGATCCCGTTCATCAAATGACAACACATGCCCATGGCTAGGAAACTTAACCATCTTTGATTAATGAGCTAGTCAAGTAGAGGCATACTAGGGACACTCTGTTTGTCTATGTATTCACACATGTACTAAGTTTCCGGTTAATACAATTCTAGCATGAATAATAAACATTTATCATGATATAAGGAACTATAAATAACAACTTTATTATTGCCTCTAGGGCATATTTCCTTCACGGAGATGAGTCTCGGTCATGCCTACATAGTCCTCGAACCCGTAGGGTCCACACGCTTAGTGTTCGATGACGATCGGTATTATGAGTTTATGTGTTTTAATGTACCGAAGGTTGTTCGGAGTCCCGGATGAGATCATGGACATGACAAGGAGTCTTGTAATGGTCGAGACATAACGATCGATATATTAGAAGCCTATGTTTGGACACCGGAATGGTTCCGGGTGAGTTCGGGCATATACTGGAGTACCGGGAGGTTACCGGACCCCCCAGGAAGTATACGGGCCTTATTGGGCAATAGTGGGAGAGAGGAGAAGGGATCCTAGGAGGGGGCACGCCCCCCGTGCCCAATACTAATTGGGTGGGGGGGCGCCCCCCTTTCCTTCCCCCCCTCTCCCCCTTCCTTCCTCTCCTAATCCAACTAGGGAAGGGGGGGGGGGAATCCTACTCCCGATGGAAGTAGGACTCCCCTTGGGCGCGCCATAGAGGGGCCAGCCGTCCCCCTCCTCCACTCCTTTATATACGGGGGAGGGGACACCCCATAGACACACAAGTTGATCTCTTAGCCGTGTGTGGTGCCCCCCTCCATAGATTTCCACCTCGGTCATATCGTTGTAGTGCTTAGGCGAAGCCCTGCGCCGGTAGCTTCATCATCACCGTCATCACGCCGTCGTGCTGACGAAACTCTCCATCGGCACTCAGCTTGATCTAGAGTTCACGGGACGTCACCGAGATGAACGTGTCCAGATCACGGAGGTGACATATCTTCGGTGCTAGGATCGGTCGGATCGTGAAGACGTACGACTACATCAACCGCATTGTCATAACGCTTCCGCTTACAATCTACGAGGGTACGTAGACAACTATCTCCCCTCTCATGGATCTTGCGTGTGCATAGGATTTTTTTTAAATTACTGCGTTCCCCAACAATAGGAACATGTATAAGTCATGAAGAAAGCAGTAGCAATAAACTAAACGATCATAGTGCTAAGCTAACAGATGGGTCTTGTCCATCACATAGTTCTCTAATGATGTGACCCCGTTCATCAAATGACAACACATGTCCGTGGCTAGGAAACTTAACCATCTTTGATTAACGAGCTAGTCAAGTAGAGCCAAACTAGGGACACTCTGTTTGTCTATGTATTCACACATGTACTAAGTTTCCGGTTAATACAATTCTAGCATGAATAATAAACATTTATCGTGATATAAGGAAATATAAATAACAACTTTATTATTGCCTCTAGGGCATATTTCCTCCAATTTTATATCATTTTTGGTACTAACTTATTGACATAGTGCCATGTGTAAGTTGCTGTTTTCTGCATGTTTTTTACATCGCAAGAAATCAATACCAAACGGAGTCCAAATGAAACGAAACTTTACGGAGATTTTTATGGACCAGAAGACACCTAATGGTCCAAGGCAGCACCTAGGGGGTGCTCCGAGGGGAGCACGACTTGGTGGGTTGTGACCACCTCGGGTGCCCCCCGGACCGCCTATTTTCTCTATAAATACCCCAATATTCTAGAAACCCTAGGGGAGTCGACGAAAATCAATTCCAGCTGCTGCAGAGTCCAGAACCACCAGATCCAATCTAGACACCATCCCAGAGGGGTTCACCACTTCCATTGGTGCCTCTCCGATGATACGTTAGTAGTTCTTTGTAGACCTTCGGGTCCGTAGTTAGTAGCTAGATGGCTTCCTCTCTCTCATTTGATTCTCAATACAATGGTCTCTTGGAGATCCATATGATGTAACTCTTTTTGCGGTGTGTTTGTTGGGATCGGATGAACTTTGAGTTTATGATCAGATCTATCTTTTTATCCATGAAAGTTATTTGAGTTTCTTTGATCTCTTATATGCATGATTTCTTATAGCCTCGTATTTCTTCTCTGATATTTGGGTTTTGTTTGGTCAACTTGATCTATTTATCTTGCAATGGGAAAAGGTGCTTTGTAGTGGGTTCAATCTTATGGTGCTTGATCCCAGTGATAGAAGGGGAGCCGACACGTATGTATCATTGCTACTAAGGATAAAATGATGGGGTCTATCTCTACATAATAGATCTTGTCTACATCATGTCATCATTCTTACTGCATTACTCCGTTTCTCCATGAACTTAATACACTAGATGCATGCTGGATAGCGGTCGATGTGTGGAGTAATAGTAGTAGATGCAGGCAGGACTCGGTCTACTAATCTTGGACGTGATGCCTATGTAATGATCATTGCCTGGATATCATCATGATTATTTGAAGTTCTATCAATTGCCCAACAACTATTTTTTTACCCACCTTTTGCTATTTTTCTCGAGAGAAGCCACTGGTGAAACCTACGGCCCCCGGGTCTCTTTCTCATATTATTTGCCTTTGCAATCTATTATATTTGCCTTTTATTTTCAGATCTATTAAACCAAAAATACAAAAAATACCTTGCTGCACTTTATTTTATTTGGCGTTCGATCTATCAATATTTACAACTTTCTCCCGTCCATGTGCCATTTTCTGGCGCCGTTACCCGAAAGGGATTGACAACCCCTTTAACACGTCGGGTTGAGAGTATTTGTTATTTGTGTACAGGTGCTATTGACGTTGTTTTGCTTGGTTCTCCTATGGGTTTGATATCCTTGGTTTCATATTTGAGGGAAATACCTACCGCCATTGTGCGGCATCATCCCTTCCTCTTTGGGGAAATACCGACGTAGCTTCAAGCGACCTCAAAAGGAATTTCTGGCGCCGTTGCCGAGGAGGATCTTCAACATATACCAGGTTCCTAATCACAAATCTCATCTCCTTGCAACTTACATTATTTGCCATTTTCCTCTCGTTTTCCTCTCCCCCACTTCACAAAAAATTGCCATTCTATTTGCCCTCTTTTTCGTTCGCCGTTATTATCGTCATGGATAGTTCTTCCTCTATTGCGTGCACTCCTGAGAACGAGGTTCTCAACTTTAAACAAAGGGGGTGGGGGAGAAAATTTAAAAGATGCTTGGTATAGAATTTACCATGCTCATAATAGATCTATCTGTAAGCAATCTACCGTTGTTCTTCTTCGTTGTTTTTATGTGGGCATCACCACTTGGTATAGATTCATCCTTGATACGATTATTGGTGGAAATTCCTAGATGTGTCCCTCTCTTGATGCTTTCAATGCTATGGGAAATTTAGTGGGTTCACCACCTTTTATGGTTAATTAATAAAACAACTTTGACTCTTGAGCATGTCATGCAAAGATTAGATGCTATTGAAAAGAAAACGCTTACTGAAGAACATATTGAAAACTTGGATAAAAAGATGCATAATTTGCTACTAAAATTGGGTCAAAAGCGGGAGAAGTTTTTAAGTTGTTAAAAGAAAAGGGAACCGTAATTCATGAAAGAATTGAAGAAAGTCTGTCTCGGATTGATAAACTAGAAGAAATCTTTAGTAATTTGAGTACGGCTTTTGCTTCCGCTAAAACTATTGAAAAAACTCCCGAAAAGATTGGCATCCACCTGGATTTTGTTGAAGTTATAAGAGATCCCTTTGGCAAGAATGAATTCTTTAAAATTGTTTCTAGGAGTATTGTCATTGAAATCTTTATGCTAAATATTTAAAGAATTCTAAGTGTTTGATTTAAGAGTTGAACAAGGATGACAAAACTTGCTTTATGCCTAGCTAAGCGTGTAAAACTATAGCGCTTGTTGGGAGGCAACCAAATGAATAAAATTTATTTTGCCTTTTGCTTCCTGTTTTTGAGTGTTAGCACAATTATGCTACTGTTATGATTGTGTTTATTGTGTTTTAATTAGTGTTTGTGCCAAGTAGCCTTTAGGATCTTCTTGGGTGATAGTTGTTTGATTTTGCTGAAAAAACAAAAACTTTTGCGCTCGCAAAAATAATTTTCGTTTTTAACCAGCGAGCGATAAAATATCAATTCCTTTTGCAGTAGATTAGTATACAAATTACCAAGGTTGTCCTAATGTTGTAGAGTTTTTGGAGTTATAGAAGTATTCAAATTACCTAGATTGCTACAGATTGTTCTGTTTTTGACAGATTCTGTTTTCTTTGCGTCGTGTGCTTGTTTGGATGGCTCTATGGTTTTACTTGATGATTTTTTTCCATAGAAAAGTTGGAATACAGTAGATATAATGCAAGAACAAAATCTGAATTGGTTTACTACAAAGCTTATAGTAGTGATTTGTTTTCTTATACTAACGGATCTCACGAAGGCTTTTGTAGAGTTTTGTGTGATTGAAGTTTTCAAGTTTTGGGTTATCTTACGATGGATGAAGGAATAAGGAGTAAGAAGAGCCTAAGCTTGGGAATGCCCCGAAATCCCAAGCTATTATCCAAAAGAGAGTAAGGAACTAAGCTTGGGGATGCCCCCGAGTGGCATCCCCTCTTTCTTCTAACGACCATCGGTATTTTACTTGAAGCTATATTTTTATTCGTCACATACTATGTATTTTGCTTGGAGCGTCTTGTATGATATGAGTCTTTGCTTGTTTTATTTTGTGTTTTAAGTCTTGATCCCTTGCTGGACACACCTATACGAGAGAGCCAAAATTATGCCATGACTTGTTAGAATTGCTCTCTATGCTTTACTTAATTTTTTATGAGCTATGGACTTGCTCTAGTGCTTCACTTATATCTTTTTGGGAACGGTGTGCTTTAGTATTTTTGAAGAAATGCTCTCTTGCTTCACTTAGATTTATTTGAGAGTTAGTAAAAAATTTCAAGAAATTCTCTCTTGCTTCACTTCAATTAATTTGAGACAAAGAAATTTTATGCTCATGATCTTCACTTATATCTGTTTGAGCTTATCAAAAGAAACACATGAAAAATTTGCCCCAAAGTGATAGATATCCAAGAAGGATATAATAAAAACTTTCATGAAGATCATTGGACAAAATAAACGTGATTCTTAGTAATAGTTTTGAGATATGATGATGTGATATGTGAGTCATCTTGATGAGTAATTATGCTTTAGTAAGAATATTGGTGTTAAGGTTTGTGATTCCCTATGCAAGCACGGAAGTCAATAGTTGTGCAATGAAATTACATCCTACTTGTGGTGCATTATTCAGTGTTAATTATGCTTAATGCTCTCTTATGAGATTATTCGTTTCTTGGTTGGTCGCTTCTCAATCTTTTGCTAGACTTCATTTTGCACTAAGTATGATCACTACTTGTGCATCCAAAAACCTTTAAACCAGTTTTGCCACATGAGTCCACTATATCTACCTATATGCGGTATCCTTTTGCCATTCTAAGCAAATTTGTATGTGCCATCTCTAATTTTCAAAATAAACTTCTCTTTTGTGTGTTCATACCGCTCGTAGAGCGGTGAGGGGTGGCTAATATTTTCCATGCTAGATGTGTTATTCTCACGATGAGTGTTTATTCACTTGTCATTGCACGAGAGTAAGGAAAAGGTATTAGGGATGCCCAGTCCTGAAATGAAAAATGAATTTACTTTATGTTGTCAAATAATAAATTCCTTGGAAAGTGTTGGTATGGAAGGCACCCGTGGATACGGTTAGCCATGGAAAGTGAAAGTATGGTGGAAAAAGGAATAAACTTTATTTTCTATTTGGGAACCGCCTATGATATATCTAGCATGGAAAGTGTTGGGAACTCTAAGTCGTTTTCGTTGGTTGGAAGGACACACCTCCCAAAATGTTTTTATCTCTAAGTTCTTCGCTTTGAGCTCTGGCACCTCTACAAATCCCTACTTCCCTCTGTGAAGGGTCTTTCTTTTACTTTATGCAATTTTTACTTTGAATTTGAGTCTCCATCTTCTCTTATAAAGCACCAACTAGGAGGCACTATGATCGTACTTGAGTATTGAGTGTAGTTAATATGCGAGTGTGTTTCATGAATGGATTAATGGTTGAGCATGATGGGCTAGGGATAGCTTATTTTAGCGTTGATATTTTGAAGACATGGTTGCTTGTTGATATGCTTGAGTATTTAAGTTATCATGTCAAAACTGGACTATTGATTTGAACAATATAAAAGTCCAAATGTCCATGCTATAAAGAAAAGAATATGATATGACATGTTAGGCAGCAGTCCACATCAAAAATTCTGTTTTTATCACTTACCTACTCAAGGTCGAGTAGGAGTTAAGCTTGGGGATGCTGATACGTCTCCAACGTATCTATAATTTTTTATTGTTCCATGTTGTTATATTATCAACCATGGATGTTTTATAATCATTTTATATCATTTTTTGGTACTAACCTATTGACATAGTGCCAAGTGCCACTTGCTGTTTTCTGCATGTTTTTTTACATCGTAGGAAATCAATACCAAACGGAGTCCAAATGCAACGAAACTTTACGGAGTTTTTTAATGGACCAGAAGACAGCTGATGGGCCAAGGCAGTGCCTGGGGGTGCTCCGAGGGGAGCACAACCCACCAGGGCGCGCCAGGAGGCCCAAGCGCGCCTTGGTGGGTTGTGCCCACCTCAGGTGCCCCCCGGACCGCCTCTTTGCTCTATAAATACCCCAATATTCCAGAAACCCTAGGGGAGTCGACGAAAATCAATTCCAGCCGCCGCAGAGTCCATAACCACCAGATCCAATCAAGACACCATCACGGAGGGTTCACCACTTCCATTGGTGTCTCTCCGATGATGCGTGAGTAGTTCTTTTAGACCTTCGAGTCCGTAGTTAGTAGCTAGATGGCTTCCTCTCTCTCGTTTGATTCTCAATGCAATGGTCTCTTGGAGATCCATATGATGTAACTGTTTTTGCGGTGTGTTTGTTGGGATCGGATGAACTTTGAGTTTATGATCAGATCTATCTTTTTATCCATGAAAGCTATTTGAGTTTCTTTGATCTCTTATATGTGTAACGCCCCGGATGTAACTTTCCAAATTTGTACTCCAACTCTTGCCGTTTCTGGCGTTAAGTTATATTTATTTTCTCGGGGTCGGGTCTTTGTCTCCGTGTGTTGTGGTCGTTGTCATGCATCTCATATCATGTCATCATGTGCATTGCATTTGCATACGTGTTCATCTCATGCATTCGAGCATTTTCCCCGTTGTCCGTTTTGCATTCCGGCGCTTCGTTCTCCTCCGGTGGTCATTTCTAGCTTTCTTTCGTGTGTGGGGATTAAACATTTCCGGATTGGACCGAGATTGCCAAGCGGCCTTGGTTTACTACCGGTAGACCGCCTGTCAAGTTTCGTATCATTTGGACTTCGTTTGATACTCCAACGGTTAACCGAGGGACCGAAAAGGCCTCGTGTGTGTTGCAGCCCAACACCCCTCCAATTTGGCCCAAAACCCACCAAACTCTGCTCCATGTCTTAGAGCGTTCGATCACGATCGCGTGGCCGAAAACCGCACCTCATTTGGACTCTCCTAGCTCCACTTATGCCTATAAATAGACCCCCCGAAATTCGGATCTCTCCCCCTCTCCGAAACCCTAGATCCATTCTCCACGCCGCCGCCGGACAAAATTTGCCGGGCCGGACATGTCCGACCCGACCTCCGCCGCCACCCGCAGCCAGTGGCGAGCCGCCACGTGGCCGCCGCGTCCCTCACCCGCCGCCGGCCCGGGAGGCCCAGGAGGGGCCCCCGCGAGCCCATCCACGCGCCGCTGCCCTTCGCTGCCATCCCCGCCGCCTCTTCCAACTCCGGCGGCCGGAGCCGCCATCGCCGCCGCCGCCCGGCTCCCGACGCCGCCCTTCGCCGCCTTCGTCGCCGGGCCGCCGTCGTCGCCGCCCCAAGCCGCCGCGGAGCTCGCCGGCGTCGCCCGGCCCGCAGCCGGCCCCGGCTCCGGCCACCGCGGCCCCCGGCGCCGCCGCCCCGGCCACCGGACGTCGCCCCCGCCGGCCGCCGTCCTCGTCTTCGCCGGAGTTGCCTCGGGAGGCGCGCCCCGACCCGGTTGCTACAGTGATCCGAAACCCTAGATCCAGATCTGGGTAGTTTTTTTTTCACCAAGTCCTCAGAATTTTTACTCCATATGCCCATGTTCACGGCTCCGTAACTTTGCATCCGTAGCTCCGATTCATGCATATAGTATATTAAAATGTTCGTCTCGATGCATCATTTTCATTTGAGTTCATCTTGATGCCCGAAATGCTGTTAGAAGGAGGCTTCGTGAGTTAATTGTCAGATCTGCTAGTTCATCTTAGACTTTTGTCATTTTTGCCATGATTATTGTGTGCATGCTATGCCTATGAGTCCTTCATATGTTTTGTTAAGGATTTTGTCTTCTTTCCAGAGGTGCAACCCATGCATTTTTGTGATGTGTGTGGTGACTTGTGCAAGCTTGCAAAGTGAGGCACCCGGTAAATCTGTTTTCAGGGACTTAGTAGTTTTCACTAAGTCTGGGATTATTTAGTTCATGATGCCATATGTTCTTGTTGTTTCCTAGTGATCCGTGCCTCTTTTGAGGATGATCAGTAAGGGAGTTTTGTTAATCTTGTTATTCTCTATCCATCCATGTCTTTGTTTGCAATTATGGAGCACCCTAGCTTGAGTCAATCGAGCTCTACTTTTGCTTCGTTGTGAATCTGGGAAGATCGTCAACTAGTTTGCGATCTTGCCGATGTTATTATAGTTGATCCGTGCATGCTATGCCATTTTTCTTGCCATGTCTAGCTTGTATTTTGTGCCTTATTTATGGATGTATGCTTGCCTTTCCATGACTTGCACCGTAGTGAGTGCATCGAGCTCGTTTACATGCCTTCGTGAGTTATATTTCAGCATGTCTCAGTTTTCACTAAGTCTGAAAACTGATTGTGTTTTAGCTATGTTCGTGTGCCCGTTAGTATATTTTGTGAACCCTTTTGGCCCCAGGTTACTTTGAGTCTTTTGTTAAGCTTGTTGAGTAGCTCCATTCCATGTTCTTACTTGTCTTAATCAGGTCATGTATCATGTTGTTTTGCTGCTCCGAAGAGGGCTTCGTGATCTGAAATTTCAGACAACTGTTAATATCACTAAGTCTGAAATCTGTTTTGCATTTGCGTTTTTGCCATGCTTGTTTGAACCTCATAATGGATGAATTGGCCGTGGCTCAGTGCTAGTCTTTTGTTAAGAATCTTGTGTGCATTCCTGCCATGTATTTTTTTGTCATGTTTGGTGGCTGTAGCATGTTCATCTCATTGCATTTAGATGCCTACTTGCTGTAAATCGCAGACCGGTGTCAATTTTTGAATCGCTTGCCATTTCCAAACCGTAACTCCGATTCCGGCGTTCTTTATATCGTTTTCAAGCGATTTCATCTCATCTTTCCAGTGGAACCCTTGGAATTCCATGTTGAGGCCAGGTTCATGTATTGCCTGTCATATCTTGCATTTTGCATTCTACATCGCATCCCGCATAGCATATCATCATTGCATCATATCGCTTGATCCTTGCACGTGGTTGATTGTGTCCTTGTTGCTTGTTTGTCTTATTTGGGTAGAGCCGGGAGACGAGTTCGCTACCGAGGAGCCCGTTGAGTTTGCTTGTGAGGATCCAGTCAACTCTGACAACTGTGCAGGCAAGATGATCATACCCTCGAAATCACTACTATCTTTGCTATGCTAGTTTGCTCGCTCTTTGCTATGCCAATGCTACGATGCCTACCTTTTGCTTGTCAGCCTCCCAATTTCCATGTCAAACCTCTAACCCACCTTTGTCCTAGCAAACCGTTGATTGGCTATGTTACCGCTTTGCTAAGCCCCTCTTATAGCGTTGCTAGTTGCAGGTGAAGATTGGAGTCCGTTCCTTGTCGGAACATTTATTTACTTGTTGGGATATCATTATATTGCCATGTTATCTTAATGCATCTATATACTTGGTAAAGGGTGGAAGGCTCGGCCTCTCGCCTAGTGTTTTGTTCCACTCTTGCCGCCCTAGTTTCCGTCATATCGGTGTTATGTTCCCGGATTTTGCATTCCTTACGCGGTTGGGTTATAATGGGAACCCCTTGATATTTCTCCTTGATTGAAGCTTTTCCAGCAATGCCCAACATTGGTTTTACCATTCGCCACCTAGCCTTTTCTTTCCCTTGGGTTCTGCAGACTCAAGGGTCATCTTATTTTAACCCCCCCGGGCCAGTGCTCCTCTGAGTGTTGGTCCAACCGAGCGATGTCCGGGGCTACCAGGGGCAACTCTGGGCTGGCCTACCCGACTTCTTGCTCATCTGAGTGTGCCCTGAGAAAGAGATATGTGCAGCTCCTATCGGGATTTGTCGGCGCATTCGGGCGGTGTTGATGGTCTTGTTTTAACCTGTCAAAGTGTCTTGAGTTACCGAGACACCGAGTCTGATCGGAATGTCTTGGGAGGAGGTTTATTCCTTCATTGACCGTGAGAGCTTGTCATGGGCTAAGTTGGGACTCCCCTGCAGGGATTGAACTTTCGAAAGCCGTGCCCGCGGTTATGGGCAGATGGGAATTTGTTAATGTCCGGTTGTAGATAACTTAAACCTTAATTAATAAAAATGAATCAACTGAGTGTGTTACCGTGATGGCCTCTTCTCGGCGGAGTCCGGGAAGTGGACACGGTGTTGGAGTGATGCTTGCGCAGGTTGTTCCTTTAGACTCTCACTCGCGCTTTGCCTCCTCTTCTCGCTCTCTTTTGTGAATAAGATAGCCACCATATATGCTAGTCGCTTGCTGCAGCTCCACATATATTTGCCTTACCCTTCCTATAAGCTTAAATAGTCTTGATCGCGAGGGTGCGAGATTGCTGAGTCCCTGTGGCTCACAGATGCTATGACTCCAGATGCAGGTCCAGGTGATTCCGCTCCAGGTGACGAGTACGAGCTCAAGTGGGAGTTCGACGAAGACTCTCAGCGTTACTACGTGTCTTTTCCTGATGATCAGTAGTGGTGCCTAGTTGGGGTTTGATTCGGGGCCTTGTCGCATGTTGGGTTCTTTTCTATTTTGGCGCCGTAGTCGGGCCATGAGTGTTTGAATGATGGATGTTATTTATGTACTTTGATGTGACGTGGTGAGTGTAAGCCAACTATGTTATCTCCCCTTTATTATTCATATTACATGGGATGTTGTGAAGATTGCCTAACTTGCGACATATGCCTTCAATGCGATTATGTCTCTAAGTCGTGCCTCGACACGTGGGAGCTATAGTCGCATCGAGGGTGTTACAATATGCATGACTACTTATAGCCTCGTATTTCTCCTCCGATATTTGGGTTTTGTTTGGCCAACTTGATCTATTTATCTTGCAATGGGAAGAGGTGCTTTGTAGTGGGTTCGATCTTACGGTGCTTGATCCCAGTGACAGAAGGGGAACCGACACGTATGTATCGTTGCTACTAAGGATAAAACTATGGGGTCTATCTCTACATAGATAGATCTTGTCTACATCATGTCATCGTTCTTATTGCATTATTCCATGTCTCCAGGAACTCAATACACTAGATGCATGCTGGAAAGCGGTCGATGTGTGATACGTCCATTTTGCATCATGTTTTCTTAATGTCATTTATGATGTTTTTATCCATAATAATGTGTTTTGGAGTAACTATAATGACTTTTCTCTCATAATATGCAAGGTATACACAAAGAAGGAGAATTCCGGCAGCTGGAAAACTGGACCTGGAAAAGCTATGCCAGGCCACCTATTCTGCACAACTCCAAACAAGCTGAAACTTCACGAAGATTTTTTATCATATATATGAAGAATATTGGAGCAAATAACTACCAGAGGGGCCCACCAGGTGGGCACAACCCACCTGGGCACGCCAGGGAGCCCAGGCGCTCCCTGGTGGGTTGTGCTCACCCAGGCCCACCTCCGATGCCCATCTTCTGATATATAAGTCATTTTAACATAGAAACAAATCAGGAGAGGACTTTCGGGATGGAGCGCCGCCGTCTCGAGGCGAAACTTGGGCAGGAGCACTTTTGCCCTCTGACGGAGCAATTCCGCCGGGGGAACTTCCCTCCTGGAGGGGGAAATCATTGTCATTCATCATCACCAACAAGTCTCCCATCTTGGGGAGGGCAATCTCCATCCATCTTCAACAACACCATCTCATCTCAAACCCTAGTTCATCTCTTGTGTTCAATCTTGTTACCGGAACTATAGATTGGTGCTTGTGGGTGACTAGTAGTGTTGATTACATCTTGTAGTTGATTACTATATGGTTTATTTGGTGGAAGATTATATGTTCAGATCCAATATGCTATTTAATACCCCTCTAAACTTGAACATGGTTATTACTTGTGAGTAGTTACTTTTGTTCTTGAGGTCACAGGAGAAATCATGTTGCAAGTAATCATGTGAATTTGATATGTGTTCGATATCTTGATAGTATGTGTGTTGTGATTCCCTTAGTGGTGTCAAGTGAACATCGACTACATGGCACTTCACCATATTTGGGCCTAAGGGAATGCATTGTGGAGTAGCAATTATATGATGGGTTGCGAGAGTGACAGAAGCTTAAACCCCAGTTTATGCACTATTCCGTAAGGGACCGATTGGATCCAAAAGTTTAATGCTATGGTTAGAATTTATTCTTAATACTTTTCTCGTAGTTGCGGATGCTTGTGGGAGGGTTAATTGTAAGTAGGAGTTTTGTTCAAGTAATAACAACACCTAAGCTCCGGTCCACCCACATATCAAATTATCAAAGTACCAAACACGAATTAAACCAACATGGTGAAAGTGACTAGATGAAATTCCCGTGTACCCTCAAGAACACTTTGCTTATCATAAGAGACCATTTTGGTCTGTCCTTTTCCTCAAAAGGATTGGGATACCTTGCTGCACTTTTATTGCTACCATCATTACTTGATCATTACAAATTATCTTGCTATCAAACTACTCTGTTACTTACAATTTCAGCACTTGTAGACATTACCTTGTTGAAAACCACTTGTCATTTCCTTCTGCTCCTCGTTGGGTTCGACACTCTTACTTATCGAGAAGATCTACAATTGATCCCCTATACTTGTGGGTCATCAGGGATATTTTCTGAGCCGTTGCCAGGGAGTGAAGCGCCTTTGGTAAGTGGAATTTGGTAAGGAAATATTTATATAGTGTGCTGAAATTTACTGTCACTTGTTACTATGGAAAACAATCATTTGAGGGTTTGTTCGGGGTATCTTCACCTCGACCGGAACCATAATTAGCTACCCCTAAACCTACTGTACCTACTGAAAATATTGAATATGAAATTCCTTCGGGTATGATAGAACAACTGCTAGCTAATCCTTATGCAGGAGATGGAACCGAACATCCTGATATGCACTTGATATATGCAGAACAAAATTGTGGATTGTTCAAGCTTGCAGGTTTACCCAGAGATGAAGTAATGAAAAAGGTTTTCCCTTTATCTTTGAAGGGAAAATCATTGGCATGGTATAGGCTATGCGATGATATTGGATCTTGGAATTGGAATCGTTTGAAATTGGAGTTCCATCAAAAAAATTATCCTATGCATCTAGTTCATCGTGATCAGAATTATATATATATATATATTTCCTTGTGAAGGAGAAAGTATCGCTCTAGCTTGGGGGAGGCTTAAGTCAATGTTACATTCTTGCCCCGATCATGAGCTCTCAAGAGAAATTATTATCCAGAACTTTTAAGCTCGGCTTTCTCGTAATGATCAAACCATGCTTGATACCTCTTGTGCTAGTTCTTTTATGAAGAATACTATTGAATTCCGGTGGGATCTTTTGGAAAGAATTAAACGCAACTCTGAAGATTGGGAACTCGATGAAGGTAAAGAGTTAGGTATTAAACTTACGTATGATTGTGTTAAATCTTTTATGGATACCGATGCTTTTCAAAAGTTTAGCACTACATATGGACTTGACTCTGAGATAGTAGCCTCCTTTTGTGAATCATTTGCTACTCATGTTGATCTCCCTAAAGAGAAGTAGTTTAAATATCACCCACCTATTAAAGAAGAAATTAAAGAACATGTGCCAGTTAAAGAAGAAACTATGCTTTACAATGTTGATCCCGTTGTTCCTTCTACTTATATTGAGAAACCACCTTTCCCTGTTAGGATAAAGGAACATGTTAAAGTTTCAACTATGGTCAACGAAAGCCATATTAGAACAACTAAACCCGGTGAACAAATTAAAGTAGAACCTAGTATTTCTATGGTTAAAGATCTCTTGGAAGAAGATGTAGATGGGCATGTTATTTGATAATCCCCAAGTGCAGGTAATCATCATAGCAATTTCCAAAGGTGGAAGTGATAAGTATGGAGTGTCGAACCCACAAGGAGCTAAAGGTAAGATCAATATTCTCTCAAGCCCTATCTGCCACTGATACGACTCTACGTACACCGAACGTTTGCTTCCAACTAGAAACGAGAAATAAAACTACGTTGTGGGTATGAAGTGGATAACTTTGTATGATATCGAAGAGCTAAACTATAAAAGTAGGTGTTTTTATCATAAAGATAGAATATATTACTAAATATTATAAATAGCGAGTGTGGAATAATGGTGGATCGGCGTGCGGAATTGTCCTAGGCAATTGTTAACAAGACCGGTAATCACTATTGCAGTTTCATATGTGGGAGAGGCATAAGCTAACATACTTTCTCTTCTTGGATCATATGCACTTATGATTGGAACTCTAGCAAGCATCCACAACTACTAAAGATCATTAAGGTAAAACCCAACCATAGCATTAAAGCATCAAGTCCTCTTTATTCCCATACGCAACGACCCCCTTACTCGGGTTTGTGTTTCAGTCACTCACCAACCCACTATAAGCGAATCATGAACGTATTGCAACACCCTACATCGGGAATCCCTCACGCTTGCGCGACACGGAGGGCACCATAGGATAGCACCAAAAAAACATACAAATCGTACCAATCTAGATCATCAATCAACCCAAAGACAAAGGATATCTACTCAAGACATCATAGGATGGCAACACATCATTGGATCATAATATGTGGCATAAATCACCATGTTCAAGTAGGGATTATAGCGGCGTGCGGGAGAGTGTACGGCGTAAAAAATATGAGGATGGTGGTGTTGATGAAGACGATCACCGGGGCGATGATTCCCCTCTCGATGTCACTCCGGTGCCACCAAGAGAGAGGAGGAGAGGTTCTCCCCCTTGTGCTTCCTCCTCCATGGCCTCCCCCTGGATGGGGAGAGGTTCCCCCTCTGGTCCTTGGCCTTCATGGTGATGATGGCCGCTCCGGGATCCTCCTCCATGCCCTCCGGTGATGATGGCCCCCTCCGGCAAGGTTCCGGAGAGGGCCTAGATTGGTTTTTGGTGGCTACGGAGGCTTCTGACGGCGGAACTCCCGATCTAGGTTATTTTTCGGAGGTTTCTGTATTTGTAGGAGAAGTTTGCGTTGATTTCACGTCAAGGGGGCCCTCGGGGAGTCCACGAGGCAGGGGGGCGCCCCCCCCACCCTCGTGGGGCCCCCGTGACCCCCCTCCGGTGGATTTTCGTTCTAGTATTTTTCATATTTTTCAGAAAAAATCTCCGTCGATTTTCATTGCATTCAGAGAACGTTTATTTCTGCACAAAAACAACACCACGGTAGTTCTACTGAAAACAGCGTCAGTCCGGGTTAGTTCTAATCAAATCATACCAAAATCATATAAAAATATTGTAAACATGGCATGAATACTTCATAAATTATAGATACGTTGGAGACGTATCAGCATCCCCAAGCTTAATTCCTGCTCGTCCTCGCGTAGGTAAATGATAAAAGAAATAATTTATGAAGTGTGAATGCTAGCAAGTGCGCAAGTTTGATCAATGATAGTTCCACTCACTTTTTCTAGCATCATTATATATCATATCAGTAGCTCATCTTCATAAAACTTTTCATGATCAAGTAACAAGCTATTCACATGTTTAAAGTATAGATCATAAACTTTCTTGAAACTAACAAACTATATTCTTAGTTGTCAAACAATTGCAATTCATCTTATTTTCAGGAAGGGTCTATGTCATAGCTTTGATTTAGCAGACTCCACATACTCAACTATCATTTAATCTTTCACAATTTCTAACACTCACGTGATATTTATGGGTTCGAAGTTTTAATCGGACATAGAGAAAGATAGGGGCTTATAGATTCGCCTCCCAACTTTTACCTCAAGGGTAATGTCAACAATAATAGTTCATGATAACTTACATCCAACTGGATATATATATCAGGATCTTTCCAACACAATGTGCTTGATAAAGGATAAAATGTAAAAATGAAAGGTGAATATCAACATGACTCTTGCATAAGGTAGAAGATAAAAGTAAAAGATAAGCCCTTCGCAGAGGGAAGTAGAGGTTGTCACGCGCTTTTATGGTTGGATGCACAAAATCTTAATGCAAAAGAACGTCACTTTATATTGCCACTTGAGATATGGACCTTTATTATGCTGTCCGTCGCTTTTATTTCTTCCACATCACAAGATCGTATAAAGCTTATTTTCTCCGCATTAATAGATCATACATATTTAGAGGGCAATTTTTATTGCATGCACCGATGACAACTTACTTGAAGGATCTTATTCAATCCATAGGTAGGTATGGGGGACTCTCATGGAAAAACTGGTTTAAGGAATGTTTGGAAGCACAAGTAGTATCTCTACTTGGTGCAAAGAATTTGGCTAGCATGAGGGGGAAAAGCAAGCTCAACATGTTGGATGATCCAAGACAATATACTGTATTTCGGATATAAGAAAACATAACCCATTACGTTGTCTTCCTTGTCCGACATCAACCTTTTAGCATGTCATATTTTAATGAGTGCTCACAATTACAAAAGATGTCCAAGATAGTATATTTATATGTGAAATCTCTCTTCCTTCAATATTCTTTCATGACTTGTTCAAGTGACCAATTCTATGTTTGCTAACTTTCAATAAATTTACTACCTATACTTGTTCTATGTGAAGTCATTACTCCCCATGGTATAAGCATATGAAACATATATAAATTCAGATTTATGATATTCAATTATTCAACCATTTACTCATAGGATATACGTGAAGCACGTGAGTAAATGACAAATTACTCCAAAAAGATATAAGTGAAGGACACTAAGTGGTAAAATAATTAACTAGCCATGGGAGGATTCCCCTTTTTTCATTCAAGATTTCAGATCCAATGATTTTATTCAAACAGCAAGTAAAATTGAAAATAATCTCCAAGCAAAACACATATCATGTGACGAATACAAATATAGCTCCGAGTAAGGTATACCGATAGTTTTTGAAGACGAAAGAGGGGATGCCTTCCGGGGCTTCCCCAAGCTTAGGTGTTTGTGTCTTCCTTGAATATTACCTTGGGGTGCCTTGGGCATCCCAAGCTTAGGGTCTTTTCACTCCTTATTCTCCTCATATCGATATCTCACCCAAAGCTTGAAAACTTCAATCACACAAAACTTAATGGAACTTCATGAGATAGGTTACAGTAAACCATTCACTTTGGTAATGTCAAATACAAGGCTCATAATTGTTCTCACACAATACCTACTGTACCATATCATTTGTACAATTTATATTGAGAAATATAAGTCATAGAAACTACTCCCTCCGTTCCTAAATATTTGTCTTTCTAGAGATTTCAAATGGTCACCACATACGGATGTATATAGACATATTTTAGAGTGTAGATTCACTCATTTTGCTCCGTATGTAGTCACCATTTGAAACCTCTAAAAATACAAATATTTAGGAACGGAGGGAGTAGAAAACAAGCAAACTATGCAATGAAAACAGAATCTATCAGAAACAGAACAGTCTGTAATAATCTGAACACTAACCATACTTATGCTACTCAAAAAATTATGAAATAAATTGGTGAATGTGAGGAATTTGTCTATTTATCTTCTGCAAAAATAATTAGCACCAAAGCACTCTTCTATAAAAAATGGCAGCTAATCTCGTGAGCGCAAAGTTTCTGTTTTTTACAGCAAGATCACATTAACTTTCACCCAAGTCTTCCCAAAGGTCTTACTTGGCACTTTATTGAAACAAAATCTATAATACATGATTAATACAGTAGCTTAATCATGAGAACACACAAAACAGTAAGGATAAATATTGGGTTGTCTCCCAGCAAGCGCTTTTCTTTAATGCCTTTTAGCTAGGCGTGATGATTTCAATGATGCTCACATAAAAGATAAGAATTGAAACATAAAGAGAGCATCATGAAGAATATGACTAGCACATTTGAACCTAACCCACTTCCTATGCCTAGGGATTTTGTGAGCACACAATTTATTGGAACAAGAATCAACTAGCATAGGAAGGCAAAACAAGTATAACTTCGAAACATTAAGCACATAGAGAGGAAACTTGATATTATTGCAACTCCTACAAGCATGTATTCCTCCCTCATAATAATTTTCAGTAGCATCATTAATGAGTTAAACACTATAACCATCACATAAAGCATTCTTTTCATGATCTACAAGCACAGAAATTTTACTACTCTCGACATAAGCAAAATTCTCCTCATTCGGAATAGCGGGATCACTAGTTCCTAAAGTTGACACTCCTCCAAACCCGCTTTAGATGATAGTATTATTCATACTCCAAAGCATATAAGTGAAGTTAATGGATGATTCTACAATTAATAGACTAACCAATATCCAAGCTCAAAATGTATAAGTGAAGCACACGAAGCATTCTATAAAACCATACTCAAAAGATTTAAGTGAAGCTCAAAGAGAAATTCTATAAGATCATTCTTAAAAGATATAAGTGAGGCACATGAAGTATTATATAAATTTATGAAGGGACATCTCATACTAGCATGGTTCTTAAAGAAAAATAAAAACACAAAGGACACAAATCATGTGAACAAAACAAAAACCAAGGTATACCGATAATTGTTGAAGAAGAAAGATGGGATGCCAACCGAGGCATCCCCAAGCTTAGATGCTTGAGTATCCTTAGAATATTTACTTGGGGTGCCTTGGGAATCCCCAAAATTGAGCTCTTGCCTCTCTTTATTCTTCTCATATTGATAGCTCCTCGATCTTCGAACACTTCATCCATACAAAACTTTAACAAAAACTTTGTGAGATCCGTTAGTATAATGAAGCAAATCACTACCTTCAGGTACTGTTTGAAACTCATTACAATTTCATATTAGAACTATATCTACTATATTCCAACTTCTCTATGGTTCATACCCCCCGATACTACCCATAGATTCATCAAAATAAGCGATCAACACATAGAAAACAGAATCTGTCAAAAACAGGACAGTCTGTAGTAATCTGAACGTTTAGTAAACTTATGTAACTCCAAACATTATGAAATAAATTTTAAATTTTGAAAATTTTATACAGAATTAATGTGCAAAAAGTTTCAGACCCATTTTACTTTCCAGTAAAAATGTAAAATCACGTGCTACAGACAAAGTTTCTGTTTTTGTTCTGCACATAGTAAACAAGCAATCTAATCATCCTAAAACCAAACCAAGCATAGTGTGAGTTCTATTCCTTACACCTTATATCAAGAAATTATGAATGACATAGCACCCGCAGAGATAGAAGACATAAATGTTACTATTAAACTTGCTAATAGAGACACTATCTCACCAATTGGGATTGTTAGAGATGTTGAAGTCTTGTGTGGTAAAATAAAATACCCTACTGATTTTCTTGTTCTTGGGTTCCCCACAAGATGACTTTTGTCCCATTATCTTTGGTAGACCTTTCTTGAACACCATTAATGCTAAAACAGATTGTAAGAAACAAACTGTCGGTGTTAGTTTTGGTGATAAGCCTCATGAGTTTAATTTTTCCAAGTTTAGTAGAAAACTTCATGAAAAATAATTGCCTAGTAAAGATGAATTAATTGGTCTTGCTTCTATTGTTGTGCCTCCTACTGATCCTTTAGAACAATATTTGCTAGACCATGAAAATGATTTACATATGCATGAAAGAAATGAAATAGATAAAATTTTCTTTGAAGAACGTCCTCTGCTTAAACACAACTTGCCTATTGAAACTCTAGGAGGTCCTCCTCCACCTAAAGGTGATCCTGTGTTTGAATTAACACAATTGCCAGACACTTTGAAATATGCTTATCTTGATGAAAAGAAGATATATCATGTTATTATTAGTGCTAACCTTTCAGAAGATGAAGAAGAAAGATTATTGAAAGTTCTAAGGAAGCACCGAGCTACTATTTGATATACTCTTGATGATTTAAAGGGCATTAGTCCCACTCTATGCCAACACAAAATTGATATGGAACCTGATGCTAAACCCGTTGTTGATCACCAATGTCGGTTAAATCCAAAAATGAAGGAAGTGGTAAGAACGGAAATCTTGAAACTTCTGGAAGCAGGTATAATGTATCCTATAGCTAATAGTAGATGGGTAAGTCCTATTCATTGTGTCCTTAAGAAAGGAGGTATAGTTGTTGTTCCTAATGATAAGAATGAACTTATTCCACAAAGAATTGTTACAGGCTATAGAATGGTAATTGATTTTAGAAAATTAAACAAAGCAACTAGAAAAGATCATTACCCTCTGCCTTTTATTGATCAAATGCTTGAAATCTTGTCTAAGCACACACATTTTGCTTCCTTGATGAATACTCTGGTTTTTCACAAATACCTGTTTCTCAACCTGATCAAGAAAATACCACTTTTACTTGTCCCTTTGGAACCTATGCTTATAGATGTATGCCTTTCGGTTTATGTAATGCACCTGCTACTTTTCAAAGATGTATGACTGCTATATTCTCTGACTTTTCTGAAAATATTGTTGAGGTTTTCATGGATAAATTCTTTGTTTATGGGAAGTCTTTTGATGATTGTTTAACCAATCTTGATCGAGTTTTGCAGAGATGTGAATAAACAAATCTTGTCTTGAATTGGGAGAAGTGCCACTTTATGGTTAATGAAGGCATTGTCTTGGGTCATAAAATTTCTTAAAGAGGTATTGAAGTGGACAAAGCAAAGGTTGATGCAATTGAGAAAATTCCATGTCCTAAATATATAAAAGGTATTTGTAGTTTCTTAGGTCATGCTGGTTTCTATAGGAGATTTATCAAAGACTTTTCTAAAATTTCTAGGCCTCTTACGAATCTTTTACAAAAGGATATTCCTTTTGTTTTTGATGATGATTGTTTAGAAGCCGTTGAAACACTCAAGAAAGCCTTAATTTCTACACCTATTGTTCAACCACCTAATTGGAACTTGCCTTTTGAAATTATGTGTAATGCTAGTGATTATGTTGTTGGTGCTGTTCTAGGACAAAGAGTTGATAAGAAACTGAATGTTATTCATTATGCTAGTAAACTCTAAACGGTGCTCAATGAAACTATGCTACTACTGAAAAAGAATTCTTAGCAGTGGTCTTTGCTTGTGATAAATTTAGACCTTATATTGTTGATTCCAAAGTAATTTTTCACACCGATCATGCTACTATTACATATCTTATGGAAAATAAAGGTGCTAAACCTAGACTTATTCGATGGGTTCTCTTGTTACAAGAATTTGATTTACATATAATAGATAGAAAAGGAGCTGAGAACCCCATTGTAAGGGCATATTTATCCCTTAGTAGTTTTGGTGATTGATGGCAATGCTTTTGCGGACTAATCGTGTGCATTGAGCATTTCAGATATATCATGCCTAAGCACAAGATGATTTGGTGCCCCTCGAAGATTATTGAAGATGGTGTTTCTCTATGTTTTGTTTCGGTGAATTTGAGTCGTAGGAAAGCCATACAATTAAGAGGGGGTCCGTGTTGGAAAGGTTGGGTGGAATCATCACGTACACGTATGTTCCTTTCTACACCACCTTTCCTTTGGCTCTTTGGAGCATCCTCCATTTCTTTGTATCTCTACAAAAGGAAGGACTCCTAGTGTTGTTGAACTGGGGCATGCAGTAGTACCGGCCATGGGCGCGGTAGTTGAAAGTGCAACTATCCCTAGGTGGTTTTGGTAATTCATAACAACATATAGCTCATTGAGCTAATGCTATTCCAAGATGACTATTACAGGAAAGCTCAATGATTGGCATGGCATGGATGTGAAAGTGGAACCCTCAAAATGCTAAGGACAAAGGATTGGCTCAAGCTCAAGACTCTTCATTTTATATTTTAGTGATCCAAGATCACATTGAGTCTTTAGGAAAAGCCAATACTATCAAGGAGGGATGAGGTGTTGCTTAATGAGCCTCTTGCTTCATGTGCTTAGTGATATGCTCAAAAACCCTCAACTACTTTCCCATATCCACATATGACCTAAACCCTAAGCCAAACTCGGTCATACCGATTCTTTCTATCCGGCGCCACCGAGTTTCACTTGTCATAAGCCACTGCCAAACCCTAGCAATTCGGTTCTACCGATAGGGACCTCGGTCTCACCGAGATGGGATTGCAAACTCTCTGTTTCCCTTTCGTAACTTTTCAGTCTCACCGAAAGAGCGAATCGGTCCCACCGAGATTGCAATGTAAATTCAGTGTTTCCTTTTTGTAACTTTTCGGTCTCACCAAAAGAGCAAATCCGTCCCACCGAGTTTGCCTGACCAACTCTCTGGTTAGCTAATTACCAAATTCGGTCCCACCGAGTTTGTGTAATCGATCTCACCGAGATTACGTTATGCCCAAACCCTAACCAACTCGGTCCTACCGAGTTGCATGTCAGTCCCACCGAAAATCTCTAACGGTCACTAGGTTTACATTTTTGGTCCGACCAAGTTTGTTGATTCGGTCCCACCGAGATTGGAAAACTGTGTGTAACGGTTGGATTTTGTGTGGAGGCTATATATACCCCTCCACCTCCTCTTCATTCGTAGAGAGAGCCATCAGAACACATACACAATTCCAACTCATATGTTCTGAGAGAGA
Source organism: Triticum urartu (assembly GCF_003073215.2). Lineage (NCBI taxonomy): Eukaryota > Viridiplantae > Streptophyta > Magnoliopsida > Poales > Poaceae > Triticum > Triticum urartu. The sequence goes on from NC_053022.1 coordinate 263,845,081, forward strand.
ACCACCTACTCATGTGTTGAGACCAAGATATTCCATTCCTACCATGTGAATCTTGATCTCTAGCCTTCCCCAAGTTGCTTTCCACTCAAATCTTCTTTCCACAAAATCCAAATCCTATGAGAGAGAGTTGAGTGTTGGGGAGACTATCATTTGAAGCACAAGAGCAAGGAGTTCATTACCTACACACCATTTGTTACTTCTCGGAGAGTGGTGTCTCCTAGATTGGCTAGGTGTTACTTGGGAGCCTCCGACAAGATTGTGGAGTTGAACCAAGGAGTTTGTAAGGGCAAGGAGATCGCCTACTTCGTGAAGATCTACCGCTAGTGAGGCAAGTCCTTTGTGGGCGATGGCCATGGTGGGATAGACAAGGTTGCTTCTTCGTGGACCCTTTGTGGGTGGTTGCTTCTTCGTGGACCCTTTGTGGGTGGAGCCCTTCGTGGACTCACGCAACCATCACCCTTTGTGGGTGGAGCCCTTCGTGGACTCGCGCAACCGTTACCCTTTGTGGGTTGAAGTCTCCATCAACGTGGATGTAGGATAGCACCACCTATCCGAACCACGGGAAAAACATTCGTGTCTCCAATTGTGTTTGAATTCTCCAAACCCTTCCCTTTACATTCTTGCAAGTTGCATGCTTTACTTTCTGCTGCCAATATACTTTTTGCATGCTTGCTTGAATTGTGTGATGATTGCTTGACTTGTCCTACAATAGCTAAAATCTGCCAAGAACTAAAATTGGGAAAAGGTTAAGTTTTTATTTGGTCAAGTAGTCCAATCACCCCCCCTCTAGACATACTTTCGATCCTACAAGTGGTATCAGAGCTTTGGTCTCCATTTGCTTTGATCTCCATAGCTTTTGGTGGTCATAGCCTTGGTTTCACAACCTAGGAGAGTATGGCGTCTAGCGAGGGAAATTATCACCGTAGAGGTCCTTACTTTGATGGTACTAATTTTGCTAGTTGGAAGTATAAAATAAAAATGCATATTCTTGGACATAACCCCGCCGTTTGGGCTATTGTGTGTGTTGGTTTGCAAGGTGACTTCTTTGATGGGAAAGAACCAAACCGTGAAGCTACCGCGGATGAGTTGAAGATGTTGCAATACAATGCTCAAGCTTGTGATATTCTCTTCAATGGATTGTGCCCCGAAGAATTCAACAAAATCAGCCGTCTTGAGAATGCAAAGGAAATTTGGGACACTTTGATTGATATGCATGAAGGTACCGACTCCGTCAAGGAATCCAAGTTGGATGTGCTTCAAAGTCAACTCGACAAGTTCAAAATGAAGGATGGTGAAGGTGTCGCTGAAATGTACTCTAAGCTTGCTCTCATCACAAATGAGATTGCCGGCTTAGGAAGTGAAGAGATGACCGATAGATTCATCATCAAGAAGATTCTAAGAGCCTTGGATGGAAAATATGATACCGTGTGCACATTGATCCAAATGATGCCCAATTACAAAGATCTCAAGCCAACGGAGGTGATTGGAAGAATTGTTGCTCATGAGATGTCACTTAAGGATAAAGAGGAACTTCACAACAAATCAAGTGGTGCCTACAAAGCCTCATGTGAAGCTCCTACATCATCAAGTGAGAAACAGAACTTCAATGAAGAATTGAGCTTAATGGTGAAGAACTTCAACAAGTTCTACAAGAGTAGAAGCAAAGATAGAAGCTTCAAGTCAAGGTCCTACAATGACAAAAGATCTTCTAGTCGAGAGCGAAACTGCTACAGTTGTGGAAGACCCGGACACTATTCCAATGAGTGTACGGCTCCCTACAAGAGAAGAGAAGATTCTCCAAAAGGAAGAAGCAAAGAATCACCACCAAGAGAGAGAAGGAGTAGAGATGATCGTTATGAACGAAGATACTTAGGGAGAAGCAAGGATTCGGAAAGGAAGGAAAAATCATCAAGGAGCTACACAAAACGAAGACATCAAGCTCATGTTGGTGAATGGGTATCCGGCTCCGACTCCGACAGCCACTCTGAGAGAAGTTATCACTCCGACTCCGAAGATACTCAAGATGAAGGTGTTGCCGGTCTAGCATTTGTGTCAACCAACTCCTACGACATATTTGACTCACCAAATGAAGGAATTGGAAGATGCTTCATGGCCAAAGGTCCTAAGGTAACACACCCCGAGTATGTCGATTTCAATAGTGATGAAGATGACTTGTTAGGTGATGATTTGCTTGTTGACAACTCTAGTGATGAATACTATGATGAAACGTCAATTAATCATGCTAATCAAGATAAAATGAATGACAATGATAAGGAGAAGATTGAGGCTCTAACTAAAGAACTAAACACTGTTAAGTTAGCTCATGAAACTATCTTCGAAGATCATCGAGAACTTTTAAGAGCTCATGAGAAATTACGCTTTGAAAAGCTCAATCTTGAGCAAGAGCATGAGTTCTTAAAAGCAATCAATGATGATCTCCGCAAGAAAAGTTCTTATTACATTGCCAAGCGTTTACTCTTATCCACTTACATGCCTCAAGTCAAGTCTAGTAACAAGAACAAGAAAGATTCTTCCTCTAGCAGTAACAATGATCATGCTAAATCCAATATTGTTGCTTCTAGTAGTTCTCTTGATTCCACTAATGATTCTCTTAGTCAAGTTACACTTGAGCAAGAAAATAGCTTATTGAAGGGAATTATAGAGAAAGGAGTGTACAAAAGCCTTGCCGGGAGAAAGCAATTCGAGGAAATTGTGCGCAAGCAAGGAATGCACCGGAAGAATCAAGGTGTTGGTTTTGAACGAAAGTTCAATGCCAATGGAGTTGAGTGGGAAGAAGATCAATACCCCAAGACAAAGTTCGTTCCTCAACAAGAGAAGTATGATACTTCTTTCAAGGGGACACAAGCTCAAGATGATCTTCCACTACAAGACTACAAGCAAAAAGGCAAGGACAAGCTTCAAGAGGAAATTGATGCATTTGAAGAAGCTCCTATGACCTTAGTCAAGTGGATTCCCAAGACTACTTCAAGTTCCACTTCATCAAGTACGACTACAACTCCAAGGATTCCCATCAAGATGGTGTGGATCCAAAAGAAGAAGAACTAGAGAGTTCTTGAGGGTGACTCCGCCAACATACTTCACTCTTATCATTTTGGCAAGAACAAGTGCAATCAACTTCCACATCTTGCACTAGTTCAAGGAGTCACAAACCCTCTTGTTGGTAAGACAAGGGACAAGGTAACCTAAAAGTTTTCATGGACATCATCTTGTGTGTGCATCACTCTATGTCTATGGATATCCTTGTTTGTTCCTTATGGGACTAACCCATGTAGGTATTGAAAGTGCAATTCACTCAAATGGATAGCTCCAAGTGATCTACATCAACATTGAGCATCCACATCTTCAACATCTACATGAAGTCATCATCGACAAAACCCGAGGTTAGTTCATCCCTCTAAGGGGGGATATCACATCTAGGGGGAGCTTTACTCTAAGACTTGAGCTAAAGCAACTCTAAAGATGTGAACACAACAATGCTTTATGTAAAAGTGGTAACCCCACTTGAGCTTAAACGATGAGTATGACCTATGATCAAGTGTTCTCACTTGACTCCTAAGTCAATATACTCATATATAGATGACCTTGTCATCGCAAATTGCTTGATAGATGCTAGAATTGGTTGTGCATGCCTTGTCACATATTTCATTTGCCATCTTATTGTGTGAGCATGCTGGTTGCATATTTCACTCATTCAAGGACATCCACTTGTTGTTTTGATTGTTTGGTTTTATTTACTTTTGCCAAGTGGATGGACAAGAATGCCCAAGAACCTCCTCTAGCTATCTATGCTTTTCTCGTCTCAAACTCTATTCATGCTACATCACAAAATTTGATCAAGTCAGATTCGAACCACTCTGTGTGAGGAGCGCTCGGAGTCCCCGATTCGTCATAGACTTAAACTTCCAAAACCTCTTTATGATTCTCGGTCTGACCGATACCCTACTTTCGATCCTACCGAGATCATTAAGTTGATCTAGGTTTTCGATCTCGGTGCAACCGATTTGAACCTTTCGGTCACACCGAGTTGCAACAACTGTATACAGTTTTGCATCTCGGTGCCACTGAGTTGTTCCACTCGGTCACACCGACAGGGTCGGGCTATATATAGTCATGGGAAAAAATTTGGAAATTTCTCTGAACCCCTTCGCCCGCGCGATAGCCTGCTCTGCCAACGTGGTCTCTGGATCGTCTCCTCGCCACCAGCCGCCTCCAGTCGCTGGTCTCCGTCGCTGTCAACGGAATTCTACCCCGCCGTTGCCGCCGTAGCGAGTCTACGCCGAACTAGGGTATGGACTCGATCTTTGTGCTATTCTCCAATTCGATTCTTAGCACATTGTGATCATCATGATTCTTGCCACGATTGAAACACTCCTATGCAGTCAATGCGCTCGTAGATTAGGTTCGATTCGAAAATTTTAGGGTTAGGTTTCCGTCAAAACCATCTCGGACCCACCGAGTTGAAAAACTCGGTCCCATCGATTTGGCTTATGCCATTGCACAAGTGAGACTCGGTCTGACCGAGAATTACTTATCGGTGTGACCGATTTTGGAACTCTCTCAAACCCTAGCAGTCTCGGTGCCACCGAACTGTGACTCGGTCCAACCGAGTTCACTAGTTTAGGTTCCAAAACTGCTTCGGTATCACCGAGTTTGAAAATCGGTAGATCCGAGATGATTTCAGTGGGAAACTAAAACTAAGTTTTTGGATCATTCTTTTGCAAAAATCTCTGCATTTTGTGATGCTCATCCACTCTACCTCATCTATAAACTGTTCACAGGGTCAGCAGTCAGCTTGTTCATCATGTCAGACCAAAGTGATAGCTAGAACTTGTCAGAGGAGCAAGTGCAGATGAGTGAGGGCACTAGTCCCTCCAGCTCTTCAGATTATGGCAGCAGAAGTACTCCTAGCAATCTGCCTAAAGCTGCCACCAGACAGAGGAAGAAGAGAACTTTAGATTCTGAGGATGAAGATTATGTGGGAGAAGAGGAAGCCACATCAAAGAGAGTTGAGCCAGCACAGGGCACAAAGCCAGGCCTGAAAATCAAAAGGCCAGCAGGCAGGCAACCTATGTCAAAGGCCAGAGCTTCAACTGAGAAGCCCAAAGAGCCAGTTGCTGCTGAAGGAAAGAAAAGGAAGGAAAGGGTCAAGAAGACCGTAGCCAGAGTGCTTGGAAAGGATTCCATCATGGAAGAGGAAGAGGAAGAAGAGGTTGCTGCACCAGCACCTAAGGCACCTAAGCTTATGGGTGATGCTATCAGGACAGGGGCTGCTGCATCTAAGCCCAAAGAAGCACCCAAAGCTGCCTCCAAGCCCAAGTCTGCACCAAAGAGAAATACAAGAAGCATCCCAGCTGCTGAGAAGAACAAGGCCCCAGTGCCTGAAACTGCTGAAGATGAGAAAGAGCAAGTTCTCAGAAAACTCAAGCCCAAGATCCCATACCACAACGATGCTCATCCTGTGGCTGAGGATATGAAGCTCGGGAGAGATTCAGGGCTGAGGAAGTGGAGAGAAGCAGATCCGTATGCTTCAAGGAGAAGGACTGCTGTGGATTACAGATTTCACACCAAGGAACAGCAGGACTTCTATGAGACAGTTTTGTTGGATAAGAAGCCCATTGTTTGTGACATGAGATGGGTCGACTGGACCTACATGAAGGAAAATGAGGAACACTATCCTGGTGTGATTGATAGCTTTAGTGCTTGTGGAGTTGCAGACTTTGTTGGGAAGAAGCTCACAAAGTGGAATGAGGAGCTTATCATGCAGTTCTACTCCACAGCACATTTCTACCCAGATGGAAGGATCACTTGGATGTCTGAAGGTACGAGGTACCAATCTACTGTTGAGGAATGGGCAAAGTTGATCAATGCCCCAGAGGAGCAAGCATATGACTTGGACATTTATGCCAAGAAGAAGATGGACCACAACTCTATATCCAATATGTACAAGGAAATTCCAAATGAAGCTCTTGAAACTTTCAAATTTGGCTCAGTGCATTATCTTCTGTCAGGGCTGCCAACTATCAATTGGATCTTGAGGCACACCTTATTGCCCAAGTATGGAGATCACAAGATGATCAGAGGCCATTCGATCAATTTGCTTCATATATTTGATGTGCCACAGAAGTTCAAGGTGATGAGCCTCATGGTAGAGACCATCAAGAGGACTGCAGCAGACCAGAAGAGGAGCTGTGGATATGCCCCACAGATTCAGGAGCTCATTAACTCTAAGATGGGCACGGGCATATACTTATTGGACAAGGAACACCTGCCCATCCGTCCAGATTTTGAGGACAATCAAGTTGTGATGACTAAAAATGAACCATCATCTGCCCAAGCACAAGCAAAGAAGGAGAAGGCAAGGAAGGAGAAAGCTGCCAAGATGCCAACTCAAGAGGAGGCATCTGAGTATTTCTTGAAAACCAAACAAGAGCAGCTTGGTTACCTGATTGCATCCACCCTGCGGATTGAGAAAGGACTAGCCACCCTAACTCAGAACCAGGCAAGCCTAGAGAGAATCATGGAACAAAAGTTCTATGACTTGGATGTCAAGGTGACAGAGATTCAGACTGCAGTGGAGCAGCTCCAGGATGACATGCAGGAGAGGAGAGGCAGGACTACAACTGATGCCTTTGCCAGAGTGCCACAAGGTCCGAGGTCGTCTGCAGTGCTAGTTGCTGACACCAGAGCCACCACTTCTACACCAGCTACAGCCTCAGTTCCACCAGCTCCAGCATCTACTTCAGCTCCAACTCCAACGTCTACTTCAGCGTCTATGGAAGCCTTCGTCCTTGGAGTGATCCGGACTCCACCACCACCTGAAGATCAAGCCTGAGTGTCGATCTAGCACTATGCATTTTCTAGGAACTTTTTGGTAACTTGTTGCCAAAGGGGGAGAAAAATGTATAGATCATAGGCTTCGAGAGAGAGAGTGTTGCCTTTTTCTCTCTTGCTTTATTTGGTGGTTTTTCGAACTTTGTTTGCTTTTGAGTGCTTGAGATACTATGCTTGTGAGACATTGATGATCATGTGTTTGATCATAAGCTACACTTAATGTTTGCTTAATGCCATTATCTTATCTATCTTATGTGATCATTCACTATTCTTGGTGATGAGTGCATGTATTTCATTCTTATCATTTTAAGCGCTCCACCAAGATGTATGTGACATGGAAGAGTAACCCATGACTCTAACTCTTTGTGCATTTGCAGTCCAAAGCAAATTTTAAATATGCACAAATTTAGGGGGAGCTCTTACTTGTCACATACTTCTCAAAGCGACGATATATTTCATGCTTATTATCATTTGTTGAAGCTTTGATCTATATGTTGTCATCAATTACCAAAAAGGGGGAGATTGAAAGTGCAACTATCCCTAGGTGGTTTTGGTAATTCATAACAACATATAGCTCATTGAGCTAATGCTATTCCAAGATGACTATTACAGGAAAGCTCAATGATTGGCATGGCATGGATGTGAAAGTGGAACCCTCAAAATGCTAAGGACAAAGGATTGGCTCAAGCTCAAAATCTTAAGACTCTTCATTTTATATTTTAGTGATCCAAGATCACATTGAGTCTTTAGGAAAAGCCAATACTATCAAGGAGGGATGAGGTGTTGCTTAATGAGCCTCTTGCTTCATGTGCTTAGTGATATGCTCCAAAACCCTCAACTACTTTCCCATATCCACATATGACCTAAACCCTAAGCCAAACTCGGTCATACCGATTCTTTCTATCCGGCGCCACCGAGTTTCACTTGTCATAAGCCACTGCCAAACCCTAGCAATTCAGTTCTACCGATAGGGATCTCGGTCTCACCGAGATGGGATTGCAAACTCTCTGTTTCCCTTTCGTAACTTTTCGGTCTCACCGGAAGAGCGAATCGGTCCCACCGAGATTGCAATGTAAATTCAGTGTTTCCTTTTTGTAACTTTTCGGTCTCACCAAAAGAGCAAATCCGTCCCACCGAGTTTGCCTGACCAACTCTCTGGTTAGCTAATTACCAAATTCGGTCCCACCGAGTTTGTGTAATCGATCTCACCGAGATTACGTTATGCCCAAACCCTAACCATATCGGTCCTACCGAGTTGCATGTCAGTCCCACCGAAAATCTCTAACGGT